>NW_005054513.1:611046-636243 GCF_000277835.1 Geospiza fortis
ACTCTTCCCCCAAGACAGCTATCATTCTCTTCTGCCTATAAATAATGATCCACACATAAATCTCCTTTGACATATTCAATCTCATTTCCCATCTACAGCTGTTGTTGAGCTTGGATGGATTTCATTAAAAATCCTGTAGAAAAGACTACACTAAATTGTGGATAAAATCACCACCATGCTGGAGATGTATCACCTTAGAAATTCTGTGGGATATTTCTGGGTTCTGTAAACATGGAAAAAAAAATTGAAGCTTTATTTTTCTGTGCTGAAATCCTGAGTGATTAAAAACCACTGTATCCTCTTCCTACATTTGAAGTTGATTAAATAGTAATATTTACATAGGTACTGGTAAAGCAGAACCTAAGGAATGTTTGTCTCATCTTAATGAGTGCAGTACAGAGGGTAAGAACAAATGCTAATAAAAAAGCATCTCCATTTTTCTGAATAAAAAACATCAACAGCTTTTACTCCCTTTTTATCTTTCTTAAACTGAAAGTTTTCAACAAAAATAGTCTAAATTAATTTTTGGTGGTATGCTACCATGTTTTCAAGGATTTCAATAAAAAATTAGTCTAGGAGATACATAAACATGTGTGCTGCTGAAGGATCCATGCCTAAGGAGTCTGTGAAGCCATCTGGAATGCATTGCTTTTCCTGATTTTTGGGAAGAGGCAATCCTTTTATCAAGAAGCAGAATTGTTCTAGCATAGTCTGTGTGATCATCAGTTTCTAAGTGAATGAAAGAATGAAACTGTTTTGATAATTACTCAGAGACCAAAATGTAATGCTTGAAGAATAAACACAACAATGTCCGGTAACTGCAGTTTTTACCAAAAACAAAGTTTGTTTGTAGCTATTTTCTAAAATTTCATAACTGTAACCATAATAACAAATCAGGAAAAATGTCTCTCTGGAGTAGGAAATCAAGGCTGGCATTTTCAGAAATAGAGTTTATTGTTCAATTCTTTCTTTTTTGTGTGATTCAAACTGAGATGTGTTATTTCTGTCAAAGTTGCACAGGCTGAGTGTGGTCAAATCAGGGTGAAACTAAATTGTGGAAGTATCAACACAAAGATTTCATGCAAACATGGTTTTAGTAGTTAGTTAACTCCATCCAGAACATAACTTTGGGAACATTCCTGTGTGTTTTCCCTATCCTAAACTGTCAGAGCAACACTAAGACAAGCAGAACAACTGCAAAGATGCACCCTGAAACCCAGGCTTCTAATGCTTGTCCTTTTTTCCCTTCCAAATAAAAGAGGAAAAATATGGGATTTGGAAAGAGCAGCACTGCCCTCCGGTGGGCAGATTAATCCTTCACAGAGGGAAGCCTTGGTTTTCCTTCAGATCTTGAAATATTTAAAAAGCAATGCCTAGAACGGTACTCCCAGTAAAACATAAGTATTGAAACTTTCAGGGTAAGGTTTGAACATGAATAATGAAAACTCTTTTATTTTTGGAGGGTTGTGGTTTTGGTTTTTGCCTTTTTTTTTTTCAGAAATCTGTAAAATTTCTATGTAAGATTAGAAATCACTGCAAAATAGAAGGGGAGTGTTACAAAAGACATATCTTTTGTAAACTGAAACTGCTACAGTGTCAGTAAAGGTGAGTTTACTTCCTTCATGTCTGATTCACTGTCTCACATTTTCAACCCCAAATCACCATTTGCCATTAATCTGATTGGAATAAAATATTCCGCTTTTAGTTATTGAACAGAGCACAATAAAGACCAACTCAAATCAATAGCAAAATGTTTTTATTTGAAGTTAATCAGGAACAACAAAGGAATAAAATGTGTATGTTTTAAATTTGCATATATACAACTATGTTTACATAGAAATAATGTTGTTAAGCTGTTGTTTCTGCTGAAATTTAATTCTTATGGAACCCTTTCACAGGCTTCCTTCCAGGTACCAAACCACTGATAGGAGCTTTCTGAGAACAGGATTTCAAAAGATTTGCATTCACCTTGCAAAGCTTAATTATGATAAATTTATATATAAAACAGAATCAGAAGTCTGCTTACGTCAAAACATCTGACTAAGTCAATCTAAAACCTTTGCTATGGTAAAATTCTGGAATTGTTTGAGTTGGAAAGGACCTTAAAGATCATCTCATTGCAACCTCCCTGCCATGGGCAGGGACACCTTCCCTTAGACTAGGTTGCTCAGAGCCCCATACAACCTGGCCTTGAACACTTCCAGGGATGGGGCAGCCACAGCTTCTCTGGGAAACCTGTGCCAGGGCCTCACCACCCTCACAGTGAAAATTTCTCTCTTTTTTCCTTTTTTTTCTTTCTTTTTTTTTTTTTGGTTTTGTTTTTTTTTTTTTTGGTTTTTTTTTTTGTTTTTTTTTTTTTGGGGGGGTTTTTTTTTTTTTGTTTGTTTGTTTTGTTGGTTTGGTTTTTTTGGTTTTTTTTGGTAGTATCTAGTCTAAACCTGCTCTCTTCCTCTTCTTGTAAAAAACAAAAAAGTAGAATGAGAATCGTTCTGAGTGAATTTCTTTTAAAATGACCATGTCCTATGTTTTCCTAACATTTATATGTCATTTGGGATGCTTACAATGAGTTGGAGTATTTTTTTCCATTTTTTTCCAGACACTTGGCCTGGGAATTCAACCTGCACTGGTAGGTTTGGGGGTTTTGCCAGCTCTTTTTCCTTTTTTTTCTGAATATATTACATGGTGAAAGTCCTTCTGGATTCCTTTAACACTAGTAGTTTAAGATTAATTTTGGGAGATGTTTTGGGTCTTTCAAGTACCTTAAGAAAAATTTCCTCACACCCAGTTAGCTGAAAGCATGTCTTTAATACTAAATACTTTCTCACTAGGACTTTTTCACCCACACTTCGAGCTAAGACCTGCTCTTGCAAATATTCACTTCTCTAGCCATATGGATGTGGCTGAAATATAAAAAACCAATATTTGCTCCTTTACTGGTTTTATTGGCACATCTTCCCTTAAAAAAATTTATTTTTAATGCTCCAACTAATTTTCTACCCTTGGATAATCTCTCTGGCTCAACAGATATTCCTCAGAGGGAGGACTTTTTACTTCACCTTGAGGCTGACCTGACTTACAAGCTCTGTGTTAGCTTTAAGCATGTGTTTCCATACTTTACTGAATTGGTGTTAAAATTATGAATCAGGTTTAATTTTCTCTTGCTGATTTTCCAACTGCCACAGCAATATGTTTCCCTCAACAATTAATTTGTTTAGTATTCATGATCATGCAATTTATTCTAAAACCATTCTCAAGATCATCACCATCTCAAATAAATGCTCTTGTTAAAATGTGGGACTAAAGTTCACTGTAGAGTTATTAGTTGAAATAATGTAGGGACTTTTAATGTGGCTTAGCTTCTTTTCATGTGCTGAGAAGAGTTTAAAGCTAAGCTGACTCTTTTACAAATGCAATAACTCAATGAGATATACATCACAGTTTGTTAGAAAATTACTTTTAAACATTGTTTCTTACTTAAATATATGTTTAAAAAGCTGTATTTGAATATAGATTTAAAACATTATTGAAATCTGAGATATTTACATTGCATTTCAGTTTTATTTAACCAGTATAAATATGAAGTGTAGTAAGATTAAAATGCAGGTATAATTTTTAAAATAATTTTTATAAATATAATCACTATTCTGTGATGTCCTGGGGCTTCCTCTACAACCAGTGATGGCTGCAATGGCGATATCAGTGAGTGTCTCCCAGCTTGAGGGGCTTTGGATCAGGCCTGTTAACATCAACTTCCAGCTATGACCAGATGGATTTGTAAGAGTTGGTTGACATAATTCCTAGAAAAATGGTGGGCTGTTTCTGGAGAAACATGCACTACATCCCCAAGCTTAGCTGATACTTCCAGATATTAGAAGAGACAATTTAATGATCTGTATCTGTACATTTTGGGTGATGAAAGGGACATATCTCCCTGCTATCTAAATTCCAATATACAGAAAAAAAGACCTAATGAAGCTGAACTCACAGCTCCAGGAAAGAACATTTTAGTTCTGTTATTCTCCAAAATTGCAAAAGGACTAATACAGCCTGAGGAGGATTGTAAAATGAATTGTCCTTAGCTGCACTTTTCCTTATGGCCTGATTCCAAAGCAAAGCACTTTCCTTTCACTCCCTATGAATATCTTTTGCTGTCATTCTTTGGTTTATTTTACTTCAGGGACACGGTCAGCTTTTATCTGCCATTAGAGATCCATTTCTGACAGCAGGTAATGACATTTGAAACCTTTTCCCTGCACTATCACTTTAGACTCTTTGTGCCATGAAATTGGTCTTTTTTTTTTCTTTTTCTCCTTCTTAGTTTGCAGATAGTGAGTTGATGCACCAGCCTCTTTGATGTTTCCCATTGGGCACTAGGAAATGACCAGGCAAAAAGCCAAGTCTGGGTGAGACCAACACAGAAACCAAAACTAGAAGAAAAAAAAAAAAAACCAAACCAACAAACCACACCAAAAAAAAAAAAAAAACAACACCAAAACCAAGAGGTTTTTTCCCCTCTACTTTTCATTTAGCTAGAATTTTATATTGACTCCCAAACACGACAGACTGACTTTTTCCAAAACTCCCTCTTTTTAAGAATTGAAAGCTTTTAAAAACTGAAAACTTCAGTTCTTGGCTTAAATCTATCTTTAAAATTATAGAGAAAAAAAATCTATGATTAGTTCAGTCACTTTGCCTACCTTGACATCTAAGGTCAAGGAAGTTGTGAGTGACTCAGGGTGTTTGCAGGGCTGCCAGACTCTGGTTCCATATGTAGCCCACCGAATTGAGCCTGAATATAGCTCTTGAATTTGTCTCCCTTATCCATGCTACATAACCTGTGTATCACTTCATCAGCACCACAATCCCTGGGATCACCTGCCTGGATTTTCTTTGATGTTGTTAGGCAGTGTGAGGAGACCACACGTAGTTTTCTGTGAGCAGTTCAGTGGTATGGAGTGAAGGGTTAATTCTCGCTGATCCCTCTTCAGTCATGTCTGGCTTAGCTGAGCCAGCTCAAGGAGCACAATTTTAATCTGATATAGCCCAGTGGCAAAAAAACCTCTCCTTTAGAGAGCACAGAATGTGCTTAGAAAGCATAAAATGTTGTGTGACTCAGAGAAATCTGTTAGGGTTACAGATCATATGGGCATTGCCTAAATGTGCACTTAGCCAATAGAAGGATGTCATACAGCTGGAAACAAGCTAATTCCCACTCACATTGACATAGTCTAATATTCTATTACACATTCCTATAGAGTCAGAATGGCCTGGGTTGGAAAGGTCCTTACAGATTATCTAGTTCCAAGCCACTACAGTGGAGAGAGACACCTTCCACCAATTCAGAAACCTTTAGAAGTTCTTGAAAAAGTTTTGATGTACTAGGGGTCTAAAATCTATGTAAGCACTCTTTATGAAGGAGGACTTTTAGAAAGATGTATCTTAAAATGTTTGAAAATAGGACCTGTCCAGCAGGTCCCAAAATTGTCACTACTGGTATATTGTTCAGTGAGCCCAGGGGACATACTACAGTCAAATGTCTGTTTCAAATTTGTCATATTGACTTCAATGCACAGTGGAACATGACTGTGAAAGTTAAACAGACTGTAAAAGAAAGAAGGGATGGTCAGTGTAAATCCTGTAGCACAAAGCAGTTCATACAGTCGTATAGAGCCTGATCAATGAGAATTAAAAAACTTGGTTTTTAACATGGAAAAAGAAAACTATGTTTTATTTGTCTGAGTTAAAATAGGAATATTGTGCAGGGAATAAGATTCAACAATAAACACAGTGGCTGCCTCCTGATATTGAATATATTGTTTCCAAAAGGGTGGCAGATCAAGCAAGGAGTGTGATTTTTAACAGTATTGGTCTGACTGAGTTTTGTCAATGCAGGGATTCATATCTTCTTGCAACTTTTCAGAATTAGCAGTTAGTTAAGAGTTTCCTTCCCAGGAGGCTAAAATTTCCCATCACCTAAACAGTGGTAAGTATTGGAAAAATCACCTTCACCTTTCTTTTTTTTCCTCTCTTTACCTTGTCATTTAGTGTCACCAACTGTCACCAATGTGAAAACTTCATATCATTGAAGTAGATGTAGTGGTTATCATATCTAGTTTATTAATATTTATTTACTCACTAAATTGCATCATTCGATTAAGTAATATTCTTTTTATCTATTGCACTGGGTCCAGCTAGGGTGAAGTTAATTTTCTTCACAGCAGCCTGTATAACACCATGTTTTGTAATCGTGTGTGAAACTCTCTCATATTTTGGCTATGGCTGAACAGTGCCCAGGTTTTCTCTGTCTCCCATTCTGACTCCCACAGTGAGCAGGGTGGGACAAAGCCAGGTCAGAGGGATAGTCCATGCCATATAACATCATGCTTAGCAATGAAAAACACTGCAACAACACTGGCTTGTATTTTACTGAACCTTTGGAATTCCTTGCTATGGTTTGGAAGTGGCGGTGCCAACACAAGACCGATGGCACCTCTGTAGGAGTCACTGGTTGTGTGTTTGTCCCTATCCAGCTGCACTGCAGAAACAGCTTTAATGTCATCAAAGCCACATTCAGGAAGGGAAATTTAGAGCACCCTTTCCCAGCTCCCTGCAACCAGGCTCCAGCGTTGCAGGCAAATGCAGTTCTCTGACACATTTGGTAGACAGATTTCTAAATTTCTAGCAAAATTTTAGAGGTGAATGTGTTTCTCATTCTTCAGCAAGCCAGGATAAAAATTACAGAATGTTAAAGGGTTGGAAGGGACCTTAGAGACCATCTTGTTCCAAACCCCGACCATAGGCAGGGACACCTTCCACTAGACCAGGTTGCTCAGAGCCCCGTCCAACCTGGCCTTGAACACTCCCAGGAATGGAACATCCACAGCTTCTCTGGGAAACCTGTGCCAGGGCCTCAGCACCCTCTCAAGGAAGAATTTCTTCCTAATATCTAACCTAAATTTCCCCTCCTTTAATTTGTACCCATTATCCTATCTCTACAGGTCCCAATGAAATGTCTTTCTTCAGCTTGCTGGTATATACTCACCGTATATTGAAATGATATTATTGAAATATATAACATTATATATTTCAATAGCTTAAATAGTGCTTAACAGATATTTTCTTCTTCAACTTGCTGGTGTATACTCACAGTTTCTTTCAACAGCTTAAATAGTGCTTAACAGATATTTTCTTCACTGTAATATGCAAAATTTTGCATTACTGTAGAGAAGAGAAAACAATGAGTTTCTTTAAGAAAAATTTGAATAATTACCACCTGAATTACTCATAGCTGACAATTTTTTTTCCACATTATGTCATAGTTTAGCCTGTACATTGTGATGTTTTCAAAATACATTACCTTCTCTCATTTTTGGGTTGTTTTTTCTTTTTTGTTTTTAATTTTACCTTTCCTGATATTTCTGGCATTTTTTACCTGGATTGTATTTTTTTCTAGTTTTCTGGCATAACCTTCCAACATGTTACCTCTTTAACTTTCATCTTACCGAATCTAAAACTCACTTGGAACAGAATGTCTGCTAATTCTATGTATTTTAATTTTCTCTCTGATGAGTGAGGATTTTAGTTATTAGAAATTAAGTGAAAATTCAGCTTTTGTCCTTCATTTAACAAATTGTTTGTCTTCATTTCTATGATTTTTGAACGACCAAGTATATCTTGTTGACTTTCCCAAGGGTGGTGTAAGTGCTATTAACAACCTCATCTGTTTCAAAAGTGTGTTTTTCATGTATTTACAGGAGATGGTTTAAAAATATTTTTAAACAAAAATATCTCTAAATATTTTTATTTGTTTCACATAAATCCCAGACAATAGAGAACATATGAAATTATATGATAGGAGGAAATTATATTTATAATTCTGTTATCCTTTTACTTCTCAAGTGTTTAGAATTTGAATAAATATGATCATTTGTACAGTTGCACTATTCTACCATTTATTAGGCATTTTGCCAGCCTGCTTCCCCCTGAAAAGTTACTTTTTCTTTGTATTTGACTGTTTTCATGTGTTCACATGTGACTGCAGTGAAAATCATTTTTTGTGGGAGATTGTGCTGTTTTCAGCCTCCACATAGTCTTTTTTCTTGAAAATGCTGCAAAAATATGTGTGACAACATAATTTGGCTTTATTTTATATGACCTACTTTTTCTCTTGGATAAACTTCATCTCAAAGATAAAATCTCAAAGATAACCAACAAAAACAAGTACTACTGGGCAAGAAAAGGAAAATGCAGGATATTAGTGTCCCCAAATGAAACTCTAAGCTCATGGAAGAAAGTCAGACATGTGCTACAGTGTAGGAAAATATTTTACTTAAGAAATAAGAAAAAAACCAAATTAAAATAAACTAGATTAAATTGTCATATATGTTTGTTTAGAAGCAGTCATCAATCATGATTATTCTTTCTTCTGCAAAAGAAATAGAAGCTAAATATTTGTTATAAAATATGTGGGACTCATTCAGCATTTACAGATTCTGAATGTTATATCTGTCTTGTTCGTTCAACTTGTTAGGCTTAAAAATCCTTATTCTTTTGGAGCAGAGATTTTAAGGGCATTTTATAGAAGACTGTGCTAAAAGTTTTTGTTCCCAAGACAATAATTCTAATAACTGTAAACATACATGGAATTTTTTCAGTTGGTAGTAACAGGAAAATTTTGCAATACAGTTGTACACTAACAATGATTCCTAAAATTATATTTTCAACTCAATATGATCTTACAATTTTAAATTCAAGTTCAGTCTTCTGTGACTGAAACAGATTAATTTCCCATTTATAATTTGAAGAATTGACAGAGGTATGAGAGAGGGAACTGCAGCCTTTTAGCAATGGAATTTCCAACTTGGTTCCACTTCTGTAATCTTTCATCAATTCTATATGTAAATGAAAAAAAGCAGAGATCTCAAATCCATCTGCTGGGCTTGTACTTGACAAGACATATTTTTAAAGGTAAATTGTTTCAAAATGTGTTGTTTCTGAAAAGTTGAGAGAAAATCAAGGGGTTTATAGGCAATATAATGTTTGCAGGGTTATGACTTTTCTATTGAAATAATTTATATATATTTTAGCTGGAAATGCTAAAACTCTTGTGTAATTGTATAGTGATGGATGAATACAAGCTAAAATGCAGATATATTTGCAAGCTTTTAAATGCTTTTTGTAGAATTGCACTGAATCATCCCATTCCCATTGCCTGTCCCTTCCTTCCTACAAAGGAAAAAAAAATATGAAATCTGAAATATTGGTCATTTCTATAAGGGTTTTGTAAGCCCTGATTTTTGGCATCATTGCATTTGATCTGTTTCTAATAATTTTTATGCTTTTGCCATGTTTCAGACTGACTTAAAAGAGCAAGTTTTTTCTTTTTTTGTTTTTGTTTGTTTGTTTCTTTTCCTCCAAACCATATGAAATCTTCCAGAGTTGATTTACATTGAGATGTAAGTCCTTCCACACAGACTAATCCTGTGTCTCAGTTGTCCAGTTCTCATTGTTTTTTCAGTGGCAATTCCAATTTTTAAATGAAGAAAAACTGAAGCTGAAGGCTTGTAATAGAAAAAAAGCTATAAAATTTCAAATATCATTGTTAGTATTTTCTGTTGTGTTTGATTTCAGGGGTTTTTTTCCCAATTTAGACAGGCATTAAAAAAAAGAAGTTGTTGATAGATTCAGCAACAGAGAGTTATAAAACATTTTTCCATTCAGTATCTTGGGAGTATTTAAAGAGTTTTGAAATAAAAAGTGTTCTCTTTGTAGTACCTACAATAGGTAATGAGGAACAATTTGAACACAAGGACCAAAATTTGGACTCCTGTTCAAATAGGTGAGCCCAGTTATTTGAATCTTTGAAAAAGTAATTACATGCTTAGCTGCATTCAAAATCCAACAGCATTTTCCTCATCCTTCTGTGTTACCTGTCAGCTACTGCTAAAATAATTATTGTGTTAAAAAAAAAACCTAAGAAACCAATTGTACTTAATTTTGTTTATTAATCATCTTGTCAAAGGTCCAGTGTGAAAAGCTAATTTGGTGCAAGAACCTAATGGATTATCATAGAGGTCTGATGTGAATATCTCTCCACATGTGTTTAAAAGAATATAAATTACTTTTAGTTCAGTAGTTATTTAGAGGGTCATGGACAGAGGACAAGAAAATAAGAATGACCAAATCACTTAGTGCTGTAACTTCAGATCTGTTTAACTTGGTCTGGGGAATCTTTTAAGATAAAGTACAATAGTTTCCCTGTCACACCTTTCCTCCAAAACCCACACATATTTATTGTCTTGCTGTTATGTTAGGTAGGATTTTTCAAAGGATCTGCACTGATATAAATCTTTTTCAAGTCAGGCTCAGCTTCTGCTGAAAGCTGCACAACAAATTTCAAAAGGAAAGGAGCAAGGCTGAGGCTGAATGTTTTTTGAAGGATGTATAGATAATTTTTAACATCAAAAAAATGTCATGCTGCCAGTATGCTTTGGAATATGTGTATTTAGAGAGTAAGCTTATTCTTACACTTGACACACTGAGCACTAGGTAAATGCTTATCAGTTCTGTTTTACAGCCTCTCTGGCCTCAGCTTTCACCTCATTTTTTTGTGCTATTTGGGAGTAAACTACAAGGATTTCAGATATACTCCTTCCTCTCTTCTCCTTTTATTTGGGTAATCTGTTTCTGACCCACGTATCTGATTTTCCTTTGCTCTGCCTGACGTGGACAACAAAAAATTAACCACATGAGGTGGCAACAAAAGGTATAATGATGGAGAAATGTGAGGGTTTGTTTCTTATGGTCTGCCCAGCAGAATCTCAGGCAGTTAAGAATGTTACATCCATAACACAGGTACACAAGAGAATAAATGCTTCATTAAACCAGATCGGATTTCCACACACAGATTTCCAAAATCATTCCAAAGGGTTATGGACAAGCTATCTTGGTATTATTGATTGTATAAGCTAGCAAGAGAGATAATTATTGCTCCTTAAGCATTTCTTACTTCTCCTGTTATGGAGATACCAATGGTTAGGGTTTTTCAGTCTTAAGAAAAGAGATCAGCTTAAATATCTGTTGGTCTAAAAGAGACAGATATTTAGCAAGAGGACCTGGGAATTTTAAAGGACTTAAATTTCTAAGAAACAGATGCTATTCATATTTTTATTAGTTAAAATTTAAGGGCCTCTTAAGTACCTGCAGCAAGCCAATATGTAGAAAAGGGCATAGCAATGCTTGTCAAAATCTGCAGTCAAGAGTGTTCATTGAGCAGTTGAAATAACATTCATGAAATACAGATCTTAATGTTTTAATTATTACTTGAACGCAAATTTACTCATTTTTTCATATTTTTGAGATTTAAATCTCTGAATATTCATCAAGAATAACAGTTTTCTAAGTATCATGGACAAACTTTGGAAAGACTGCTACAAACTACACAAAAGATGAAGATGCATTTTAATGACAGGAAACCTTGCCTCCTGATTTTTCCCCATATTTTGCAGTGGTTATAGATATCCTGAAGTGGTTTACATAGGACAGAAAGAAGCTAAACTACCCCATATCTAAGTCCTTGTTTCAGACCTTTCCTTCTTCTGTATTTTGTGGCCCTTTAACCTGCAAACAGAGATGAAGATTTTCTTTCAAACTTCTTTGGAAACAAACATATACTGACAAAGCCCTTTGATGTGTAGTATAGAAAACTTAGTTTGCATTTATTCTATCATTCTGAACAAAAGACAAGGATGAAAGGGGAGAGCCATTCCCCTGCCACTTGAATTTTCTTTTCAATGCTTCCATAATAGCCTACAAGGCACAAATCTTCATACACGGCAATATCCCTGTGATTTGTTTTATTCATAGAAAATATTACATTGTGGCAAATTTACTGCTGTTTTCAGTGATTGCTCCACACTGGCATCAATTTACATCAGTTAATCAGAGAATTCAGAGAAGCAATAATGTTGCTACTTCCTCTTGACCTTTGTCTTTTTTACCTGCCTATTTTGCTGCACAGTGTTATCAGCTGAGTTGACTCTGATTCTTTCCCTGGTGTGCCATATCTGCTCCTAACTCATCCCATTTACTTGTCACAGAGAACTTTGCATTGACATGTTTTTTCCATTGCTCAGGTGGTTCATGCTGTTTTCTGTTTTCTTCTTGATCGGTTTACTTCCATGATCCACACCTTTTTTCTCCTAACAATAAAGGGGAATATAAGGAAGTATGTGCATGTAGTTGTTTAAACTTGGCTAAATAATTCAATGTGGTCTATCAGTTTATTTTTTGAATGCAAGGCATAATGCTGTTCTCATTTTATCTAATTTTAATTTATTAAAAATTGGACATTTATGATAAGGTATTTATTTATGATATTTTGTCAATGTAGAAGGATTTGATTGCCTCCAGAAGCAAATTCTTACCCTCACCATTGGGTCTGTAAAGTTAGGTGAAATTCTTCCTTTATTCTCAGTGCCTCTTGCTGGCTCTGTGATCACTTCTGCTGAAGTCAACTGGATTAATCACAGATTTCCTTTCTGGATACTTTTAAATAGCCCCACTTTTTATTATAATATATTCAGAAACATATTTCTCTGATTCTGACTTAAGATTCTTTGATTCTGTCTTGGAAACTGCTGAGAAAAGGAAGGGAATGTTGAGCTGCAGCTAACCAGTCAGACATGCCATGGACTGACCCAGAAAAGAACCTCAGTGCTGTCCTGTCAGATCTTCCTGGATGTGCTGAAACAAGGCAAGTGTTTTGTTTGCTTTAAAAAGGCCTTCTTTCAAATTGAGGGGAAGGTGACATATTCCAGTTTTGCTTTCTGCGCAATTCTTTTTCCAAGACAGTCTGAAGAACTATCCCTAATGACAGCAGTGCCTTTTTAATCACTTTCCTGATATAGACTTGTTAACATGAAGGCAGATTACTCGCCAGCAATTTATTTGGATCTTTTAATTTAATTATTCAGCTTAATCCAAATTTCTGAACACTTTTCAAGGGATGTATAAAATCTGTAAGGGATTTATACTTTTTTTCTTCCTTTTCATTATGGTCTTACTGGAAGTCAGGATTTAAACTATGAATGCACAAAACAACATGGTATTTGCTCGTGTGATAGGAATCTAAAACTCCTCAGAACCTTTTGTCCGTTTCTGTATGGTCTTCCACACAAAGCAAATGTATTGGTTACTTCATCCGTTACTATATTATCCATTACTGTATTATTTTGCACATTACACATCCCCTCTGTTTAGTGATAACCCCTAGGAATCTTGTTGGGTGTGCATGTGAAAGTTCTTGGGCAGTGTCTCAGAGCAAACACTCACGTGACTCCACAAGAAGATCTTCCCACTACAGGAAATCTTCCAATGTGATGAGGCCACCAGACATCAACTCAGAGATTTCAATAATTGCTAGCTCAATATACACTTAGACTCAGGATTTGGGGAATGTTTAGGGACTGAAGGCAGATATCAGGTCCATTTCCCTTCTCTATCTTCCCACCTTTGACATACTACAGGCCAATGGAGATCTACCTAACCTAGACCTAGGGACACTTACTCTTGTTCCATGGCCTTGAAAGCAGGTTGGGGTTCTTTCAGTTTGGTTTTGGAGGGCTTAGGATGGTCAATTGGTTGGATTTTTAATTATCATAAACTATATGACTTCAGGAGGGAAACAGAGACACTGCTCCTTCATACCTTTCTCTTGATTAAAATGCAGGTATTCCCAAATTTGTTCAATACTTTTGTGTTTTACAGCATAGTTTTCTCACCACCTCTAATCCAATTTAAATAAAATAATGTTGCTCATTTCTGATATCTTTAATACTGCATGTACTTTTAAAATTTTGTGATCTTCTGTAGGAACCTCAGGATAAGAAATAGCATTCCAGAAAACAGAAGATTTAGTAAATTCTCTCAGCTGGGTTATTCTGGAAACAGGTGAAAAAAGGGTGAATACAAAGACTATGTACCCCTCTGCTCCCATGACTCCTCTGAGTTATGTCTTGCTGGGTCAAACATGAGAAGATCTTTGAAGAGAGTATATTTTGAAGAGAGAACATTACTGATGTATATTATGTGGCTTTTCGTCAGGCAACGTTTAATAATGAATTACATAAAGAATTAAATATTTCTAATTAAAACATCTGATAACTTGTTTAGTAAATGAGCTCCATGTTTTTTCTTCCATATGAAGTTTCACAGTTGGATGATCACTATCAGACCATGGATCTTTTTAATCCCCCCCCTTTTTTTTAGTATGGTGTTACTGCAATCCAGCTCTGGAGTCCCCAGCACAGGAGGAGCTGTTGGAGCACATCCAAAGAAGGGCCACCAAGGTGATCAGAGGGATGGAGCACCTCTCCTGCGAGGAAAGGCTGAGAGAACTGGGATCGTTCAGCCTGGAGAAGAGAAGGCTTTGGGGTGATCTAATTTCAGCCTTCCAGTACCTGAAGGGAGCCCACAGGAAAGATGGAGAGAGACTATTTACTTGCACCTGGAGTGATAGGACAAGGAGGAATGGCTTCACACTGAAATATGGTATGTTTAGATTGGATATTGGGAAGGAATTCTTTACTTTGGGGGTGGTGAGGCACAGGCACGGGTTGGATGGGGCTCTGAGTAACCTTCCTTCCTTCCTTCCTTCTAGTGGAAGGTGTTCCTGTCCATGGCAGGAAGGTTGGAATGGGATGATCTTTAAGTTTCCTTTCAACCCAGGTCAGTACATGATTACTGAGAAGTTATTCTTCCATGTGATCTCCATTTTAAACTTCTCCTTTTGCTGCAGTGGTGCAAACAGCTCATAGTCCATTTCTGTACCTTCACAGCAATCTTTTGCTTTGGTTTTCTATCTGCCTCTCTGGAAGTCCCCATAGGGAAAGGGACAAACACTTCAGACATCTGAAAAAAGCTGCCAAAAGAAAGCAGATTTTCATTTCATTTTGATAGGTCAAGGCAAGTCTGTGGGGGTGACAAAATGTTTTCCCACAGAGAGCTGGCTATTAATGTAATGTCAGGCTTTAAGTATGTTTGTGATAGTCTGGGTACTAGAGGAATTATCTGAGCACAGCATCCCCTCTCCTCCTATGTCAGCAGTCTTTTCATCCTGTGCTGGAGACTGATCAAGCAAGGAAATGAAAACAGCCCAATAAAGCTAGAAAACCTGTGGAGCTGCAGATATGGATGCAGTATAAATGGCCTAAATTGTGCATCTCTTAGATTTCTACCCTGTCAATGGCCTACTTCTTTAAAAATGACCTAACCTGATGTTTCCCTTGTATGGCTATATTAATTTATAGAAACCTTGATTATCAAAATTAAATAAGTTGTCATCTTTCTCTGGGTTTTATCACACTAATAGAGTATTTGACTTTATATAATTTAAAGTATTTTAAAATCATATTGCATTATTTTGTCATAAAGTTCCTAAGTAGTATCATAAAGCTGAGTTTAGAAAATAACATGCAACTGATTTAATTAGTTTCAACTGAATAATCTCATTTCTTTTTAATTTTGCAGTATTTCCTTGGGTGATTAATTTCTTTGCTGCAAGGTGTCCATGACCTGTGAGTATTCACAACTTGCAGTAGATGGTAGTAAACCGTTAGTAACAGTGGCAAATGCTTACTCTTTTCCTGAGTGGATCATACCATTTCACCAGTTTAGTCATGTAGCAAACCAACCAAATCCAACTTTCAAGAGTCCTATCAATTCACTAAAGAAATTAAAGTGAGAAGCAAATTTTAGGATTAGGCCAAAAATTAAAAAAAATGTAACTAAGACTGCAGAAGAAGAATGAGCAAGAAAATTATAAGAGGAATAAAAGTAGAAGCAAACTAAGTCAATGTCTAGAGGGCAGTTTGCAAGTCACAAGATGTGCTTGTCATTAAAAGGCATAGAAATGGCCTGGAATAAAATTCATAATGTTCAACCAAGGTCAACAAGTCCAAAGTCCAGCATTTGGGGTGAAATAACACAATGTCCCAGCACTGACTGAGCCTGACAAGCTGATAGGGATGTCTAATTGCTGCCTTTAGATATCTAAGGGATGATTGCAGGGAAGGCAAATGGACTCTTCTCAGAATTGCAAAGGGAAAGCCCAAGAGGCAAAAAACACAAATTGCAGCAGCTGATATTCCAATAAGACACAGAGAGGAGAAGAAAGTCACTATGCAGGGAGTCAATGCCTGGTGTTTATGGAGTCTTCCACCTTGGAAGTATTCAGATCTTGCCTTGACATGGCCCTCAACAGCCTCATCTAATTTCTGGTTAACCCAGTCTCAAGCAGGAGTGGGACCAGATGCTTGTCATAGGTCCCTTTCAGCATAAACCTCTTTGCTTCTGTAATTCCTGACTGCTGGCAAGCAAGCATTGGCACACTGCTGAATTCTGCTCCCCTCATATTGAAGGTTCACAAATGAAAATGTGGAAACATGGGTTCGTATCCTGTAAGAACTTACAACCAGCTCATACTATTACAGACTATAATATTTCACAAACAAATTAATGCAAGAACTCACTTTTAATTACTATCAGCTCAGTGTCCATGGCTTGCCTATTAATTATTGCTACTATGGCCTTATTGCCAGATAAAATTGTTTAGCAAATTACTTCATTTGCAGGAGTCACAGCTCCAACTTGAGACGACCCATGCTAAGTCATGTCTTTGGCCACACTGTAATCAACCTGTATGAACTGTAAGTGGCCACAGTTTTTGCTCTTCTGGGCTAATCTCTTCACCATTAGAGCATTAATTCAAAATTTAAAATGCAGAGGCATCTTGGGTAATAGTGTTTGTCTTTTATTAATTATACATAGTGTCAATTGATACAAACAGCAAAATTATGCAAAACATGACAAATGAATCCAAAGTCCATCAACACAAAGTTCCTCAGACGTGTGACAAAAACCATTTGATTAGGAATAAGGCAGGACTAAACTAGTATTGTTTCAGACAGCATGGACAATTGCAATGATTTAACCTTGCCTGGCTGCCAGATGCCCACCCAGAAGATTCCTCAGAGCCCTCCTCAACACAGCAGGGCAAAAGTAATTTACAGCCATCCTCAAGTGGTGCAGGGAGATGAGGACTGAGAGCTTGTGGTCAGTCCATAACAGCTCTCTGTCACTCCCTCCTCTTCTTCCCCTACTCCCTGCAGTTGCACAACTCTGCTAGGTGTGGGATAACCTAATATGTGCAGCTGAGCAAAGTGAATTGTTTAGAGAAATCATCAACTTGTGTGCTAGAGTCAGTGTTCAGAAAGATGTCAAAACTTAAACCTCTTAAAATGAAGGCTATTAAAATTATTGCTGAGAAAGCACAAAAAGTTACAAAGACACCACTATGGCACAGTTCAGCAGAGCTCAGCACTACAAACATGACCTGGTCATAATTATGCATCTACATCTACACACATTTGTATTCATATATGTGTGTGTCTGTGAGATATAATATATAGAAGAGCAATTCCTACTCTGTCTAGCATGATGACCCAGAGATCTAATCCATTTGCCAGATACAGACTCAGTTTTCTCTTGCTCTTTAAGGGCAGTATGATTAAGCTGCACTGAATTTTGTTTTAAAAACTTTGTGCTTAAGTAAATAATTATTTCTTTTTAGCAAGGTGAAATATTACTATATTGCTTTCATTATGGTATGATAGATATTACACTAAATTGAGGTTCCTGCTGTCAGGCCAAGATTTTGATTGTGATTTAGTGCTTGATATCCTTTCAAATGGCAATTCTTTCAAATACCATAGTTCTCAAAGAGTGAGACAAGGGACTAGTTCTCAAACTAGTGAAGGAAGTATGGACAGAGAACTGCGATGTCATCCAAGAGTCTCATTTCAAGACTTTCTCGTTTCTTCACAATTTATATTATCTCCATTTCTGTCAATTAACAGATAGAGCTTCTCTCTTCCAAAGATTGCCTTTCCTTTGACAGGCAGGAATATGGCTGGTGTGCCCAGATTCTCCACAAGGAAGAGTGTCATACCACAAATCAGGGTTTAGCGCTCTGATTGAGAATCAGAAACAGTAACTCCCAGGGCTCAAAACATAGAATCAGTATGCCTTTACTTTTCTGAAGCTCAAAAGTTTTGACAGATTAAATTTATAACCAAATGGTTACATTGGTTAGTACACTGCCTGTTTAATTCACTCTTGCTCTACTACAGCTGCAGCTCTCACCCTCCACTGTGCTTTAACTTTATCAAGGACTTGCATCCCATGGCACATTTATGCCTGGCAAGAAAATACAAAACAAGCATGCATTTCATAATGTCTTCTCTGATTAGTTCTCCAGTTCTGTGGTCAAAGAACCATGTCTTACACAGATTAAATTTGTGCTGCTGAATTACTGTTCAGTGCTGAACATGTTGCTGAGCTATGGCACATTACTAAACAATTCATTTCCCAGCTCTTCCTTTATAAATGAAATTACTTTTAAAGGAACTTTTTAAGCAGAATGAGGAAAGATACAGCTTTCACTGTTGTCCTCATAATTACCCTTGTGAGGAATTATCAAAAGAAAACTGTATAAGCAATAAATTTGGCAGCAATATTTTATTTATATTGTCACTTAAAAATATCAAATTACAAGAAATAGTGCAAATCCAGTGACCTGCCTTACATTTCTGTGGGTTTGCTTGTGTTTTATCTGAGACAAGTGTCTTCAGCGCTCCCCCTCTGAGTGGATTTCTTTTCTTCTTATTTGCATATCCTGTGCATGATTATGACTGCTCAGAATGTTGTAAAAACCTATGTCAGTGAAGTTTTATGATGTAATTCATTTACAAGCATCTCCTATAAATATCTGCTTGTGTGGATTATTACTTTCCTTCTCAGGCTGTGTCTTCTGTCAGGCCTTAATTCACAGATGTTTTTGAGACAGAAATGAAGCTGAAAAAATCATCTGATGAGAAATATGTTTCTCCTAGTAACTATGAGATTTTCTTTGCTTCTCTGCTTGCAATTTTTGTGTGTGTTTGTGTAGGACTGATTGTACTTTCTTGGTTATCAATCCAGGAGTTGGAACGAGGTAAGTAGCCAACCTTTAGCTACAGAGCTTTAGGAATTTCTTAGACTTTGAAGACATTGCTCTTAAAATTGTAGGGGTTTTTTTTATTTTTTTGTTGTTGTTTTATTTTTTGTTTTTTTGGGGTTTTTTTATTTCATGCTATGTTTTTAATGCTGGGGACAGGAGAAGTGGTGTTTTAGGGTTTCTGTGTTTTCCTGCCCTGAAAAATGATGTGAACAAAACGGGGAAAAACCAAGCACAGAAATCATGCTCTGAAGGCATATAAAGTAATTTTCATGGTTTAGGCTTTGGAAAAGATCCCTAAGATGCAATCCAAGTCATAAAGCTTGAGTTACTCCCCACATTCTTCAGCTAGTGAAGGTAATATGGAAAACTGTGAAATTTTACCTTTTTCTCCATGTATGAGTTTTGAATCAGAACACAAATAATCCACTGAAAAGCTAATAATCTCCTAGAGTTTGTGGGGCCCACCCCTTGGAGTCTATTAATGTTTTTATTTTAAAAAATCAAGTTCCTTATTGGTGTGAGAGAGTTCCTGCATCAGTCAGTTGCTTGCCCCAGGTAAAGTCATTCTTAGTCTTTATTCAGTGCTCAGAATGTAATGGAAGAAGTTACTGATACTCAAAGCAAATTAAATTAAAATATCTATATATATAGATAGATATATTTATAAAAAACATATATTGATATATATATATAAATGCATATATTGAGAGATATATATAAAATATATATATTGATACATATATATGGTAGATAGATAGATAGATAGATAGATAGATAGATAGATAGATAGATAGATAGATAGATAGAATGTTTCATGATGTTTAAATGGAATTAAAATTTTGGTTAAGAAATCATGTGGATATAAGGTAAGATTTGCAATTATTTTAAAGATCAGCCTTCAAAGGAGCCCAAAGCAGTCTGCTATTATTAATTGATATTAAATTGGTGTTACTATGTTATGCCTTCCATAATAAACTGTTCATTGTAGTGTTTATTGCTTATCTGCTGTTATGATTAATTTATTAAATATATTAGAAATGCCTATGCGCAAATTAACATGAGAATGAGACCGTATGCCAAAGTCAATAGTATGGATTTTATCTGACAGTAAGCAAGAGAGATAAAAAGGAAGAAATAAGAAAGATGAGACTGGGAGGGACGAGTAAGGTGGAGAAAGATCAAGTAGAAAATATCAACACTCCATGGATCCCAATGGCAACCTGTTGATCTTCTTGGTGGTGAAGGTTTCTTGAAAAACACAGAATCCAGCGGATTAATATAATTTTGGGCCAGGTGGCAATGCCCAGGTTCCTGTTAGGAGGTGTCTTCAGGGAGGAGAGAGCTTTGGTGGTCACAGCCTCTTTATGCTGTTTTGCCATAAAGGGCAAAACTCCTTCATAACCATGTTTAAACTATGAATGATAATATTTCAGTCTCTGGCGTCTGCTTTTGTCTTAAAACTTGCTTTGATGTTAATGCCTTCAAACACAACCTAAAATACTACTGGTACTGCAACCAGTAAGAAAAAGGCATTTCCTATCAATCAACCTTAATTCAGATATTTTCTGAGAATTTCCCGTGTGTTACACAGTGAAGAAATATTTTTTTTAATGTATAATGAATTCCTTTATGTATACCTCATGTCCTGTAGCATATTAAAATCAAGATTAAATTTGCAGCGAGGATCAGTTGTCTAATTTCTTTATAAATTCTCCCAGAATTTCATGTGTGCATTGGTGAGAAAGGTCAGGTCAAAAATAATTTCACTATTCTGACATTGGATGTTTCCAGGGTTATCATCGAAACCAGTTTACACATATAAAAAAGGGCACAGCACAAATACATAAAGTGTGAGGCAATATTTCATAATATTTTTTTTATCCAGAACATAGAAAATACTCATAATTCACTATTTGCCTTCCCGTTTATCTCCATCCTTTGTGTTAGATATAACTGGGCATATCATTGTATCCTTTTTGCACACACAGTGTTGCAGAAAAACAGCATCTAAAACAAAATTGAAAGTAATGAGATCTAAGGGCAAATAGAATTCATAAAAATATGATCACCATTATAACTATTGTAAACATTAAAAAGTCTATTTTTTTCTTTAAACTCAGCACTAGGCAGAACATCTCTGATCACAAAGCAGTAAAAAAAACCCCTAGAAATTATTGTATTGATGATCTGTGTGAAATAAAATCTAATGTAACATTTTTCATTTATTTCTATATCATTAAAACACCTTTTTTTTTTCATTATCTAGCTGAAGCAGATGTGATTACTCATAGCTATATGGGAATATTAAAAATAGTCTCTGGTACATCTTTCACTTCAACCTTACAAAACAGTTCCTCAGCAGATTTCAAAGTCCTTGCCTTTGATGTCGAAAAATTGGTAAGAACCTATCAGCTTGTGGTTTAGTCAAGATTATTTGTAGGTACATTAATTCCTTAACATTAACTGCTGTTGATGGTTTTTCCTTTCCAAAAAAGGGTTATTTCAGGTCCTAAGCCTGATCAGAACCCAATATATTCCTTACTTGAGAAAATCAATGAATCGTCAAAGAAATACCTTGCTTCTGTAGTCGAGAAAAAGTTATTTAGTACTACAACCATGATTATAGTGTGAGAATGTGTGTATATTTAATTATTAATAATTTTTATTATTTTATTAATAATATATTATTATATATTATTATAATATTATTATATTATTAATTTTTTATTATTGTATTGGTTCAAGATTTCTCTTTTTCATATAGATACAAAACATCTTTCACGAAAGTGATCTGAAACACAAGTTTGAGAGATGTGAAATTTCCCAGTTCAAGTAGGTACAGTTTAATTTAACTTTGAAAATAAATGTCAAATGTCCTTACTTAGATATTTCTCTCAGAAGTATTTACCTTGATTATCAAGACGTCCTTGGGAACCTCCTATGTTATGCCTTTCGCATGCTACATCTTCCAATGTGCTCAGTTTGACAAACTGAGTTTGGGCAAACTTTCTTCTCAAGCAGTCCCTGCCTTGACCAAACCAGTAAGGCTGAGCCCTAACACCCACTCAGAAAAATTCCATATTTCAAAGGACTGCTGAATTATTTTTTTACCAAGGTGCTGTTTGCAGGGTTGCTGATCCTTGCCATCTGGAACAAATTTCAGGTTAGAGATCTCCTGGCATAAGCCTGGAGGCTCAGGCACTGATATGTCCCTATGATCCACTTAATTCACCTTCCTTAGGATGTTAACAAGTAAGGCTGTCATTTGACACCAGGAAAAACTGCAGCCTCTGTGTCCTAAAGATTCTGTGAGTCTGCTTCTTTTAGTAAAGCTCATTTTCAATATTCTGGGGTGTTGGTTGTCCTACTGAAGGCCAGCTGACAAAAGTTATACAGCGATGTCTGTGGTGTTAATTCCATCTGCGCTATTCTTAATAAAGTCCTGGTTCAGCAAAACACCTGTAACACTGTCTCTCATTATTACACAGTTCCATGATGTGTTCCTATCCTGTCCAAAACATTCTAATCTCAATGGGAACCATGTGGTGTTGGTTGTGGTTTTTCTTTTTCTTTTTTATTGTTGCTTCTTTTTCTACAGGAGATCAGAAGATGACCACGACAGATTGACAACAGAGAGCAGGTAATTGTATATAACAAAGTTTACTTAAAATACAGGCAAGAGACAATGATACTGGTAATTTAGACAGTTCTACTGTGGGCTGTGAATAGATTAAAAAAAAAAAAAAACCAAAAACAAATATTTTTAGAATTTAGATAAGGCCCTCTAAAGAGGATGAAGATTCAAGACATATATTTTTGCTTAAAACTTCCTTTAGGATTAGATTTTAAAAAATGATAGTCCCTGGGACTGTCAATTTAGAAAGAAAAATGGAAGAGTAAGTAAGAGAGAGGTAAGAAACTATCTAGAAAGGAAAAGAAATAGGTTTGTGCTGTTTGCACATGTAAAACTGCTTAAACTGAGGCCAGATCTCATGCCACTACCAGTAACTCAAGTTTTAAATCAAGAGAAGTCTAATGACACACTGTGATAGGCAAGAATAAAAGAGAGGATAAAAGATTGACCCTAGAACTGAAGAATCCTGGGAAATGCATGGTATAACTGGCTGTCTCATAGGTGAACCCAGAAAATTAAAGTACACATTACATGACAACAGATCAATAGTTTTGTGCTACCACATGTTCTTGTGATATCAGTGTAAGTACATAAAGTTGATAAATATGTAGAGGAGATTAGTTTATTTGAATGACTGTCCTTGAAAAAAAAAAACCACAAACAAGATATTGGGATATTATCTGACCATGAATATCAGTAAGGAATGGGAAGCAGATTTACATTGGAGCAATCTTTTGATTGGAATAGTGAGGACATAACCCTATTAGCTAGAAAGCAGAGTATGAACACTTTATGAAGGATTATATAATATTAAGGGAATGGACTGCACAGCAGCAGGAGTAGGCCACTTCCAAAGTGTTGTCCTTGGAAAGGTAGATCCAGCCAGGAAATTTGGGTTCTGCACAAAGAAAGGGACTATTCTCATCAAAATTTGGGCATCAAAGATGGAGACATCTCTGAGCAGTTTGCTCAAGACTACCTTTGTAAGTGCTGGGTTTTTAGTTTTCTCATCTGGTTAATTTAGAAGCCTTTCTGGAGGAGACCAATTATGCCAAAGAACAGCTCATTTCTTTCTGTCAACCAAAATGAGAATCTAGATATCTACACTGTAAATAACTGTGTTGGCAAAACTCATCCCACCACTGTATCTTGACACAACAATCATAGAAATTGCAGAAAATCTACTGGGTTTGAATGGTGGATCTTGTTTTTAATAAAACAGTAAGGATCTGTCTTAACTTCTGCATCTAATAACTTTGTCTCAGACATTACTTGCTTTTCATTTAAACCGTGTTTACCCCTTCAGGCAATCTGCTTGGCATTTCACCCTTGAAACGCTGCTGCTGCTGAGTCACAAGGAGAGCAATAAAAGCTTTTGTTTGCTCAGCATGGCCTAGAGGTTATCAGAAATATGCAAGAAGGGGAGCTTTTCTACATATTGCAAACTACAAACCATGCTCAGCAAGACGACAGGATTAATCACTCCTTACAAAGAGCAGTACTGAGTCAGTTGCAAGTGGGTAGTTTAAGGGTAAAATGTTTGCACCTAAATTTAAGTAAAGGAGAAAATGTTTATCTTTGGCAAGCATCATACTTCAACATTACCTTACTCTAGCTGCAAACATAAAACTTCATAATAGTGTCTAGAAAGGATGGAGAGAGCAAACAGAAAACACTCTGGATGAAATTCATAGAAGTTAAATGCAGTTTAACCACAATTTCTAAATATCTCTGTTTTCAGCCACCTTTGTTTCCTTGTGAGAATCCAGGCAATCACACAGCAGATCTGCTAAAATGCAGAATCCACAGATTTGCTTTATAAAAATGGTCACTTGGTATTATATTTTGCCATATTACACAATTTTCATAATAATTCCTGGTTCACCTTCAGTATTTTAGGGCTAAAACTAATAGACCTGTTGAACAACAGTAAAGCTATTTCTTTAGTTTTTTTCAAGTTCAACTCCATTGCAGCAATTGAAATGAACGTTGTCTTGTTTTTTGGGGTTTTTTTTCCTGATAGTGATAGTAAGAGTAGATAAGGAAAAAACAAAGTTCCTCCAAGGTTCAATCTAACCTGATGACTAAGAGATGTTTCTTTATGTCATCTTTGCCAGCCAATATTTTAAAAAAAACCAATCTGGCTTTGCCAATGGAACCAGAGTTAGAATGAAATATTGTCTAGATGATGTTGCATAGCAGATTTTTTTCATCAGTTTGAATAACTAATTAATTTCTCTGTTTTGTATTGCTAGTGTGGTTGTGATCCTCACCCTTTATTTTACCCATATGGTAACTCTTGAGAAAATAAAAAATGAGCTGGTTTTGGGTGTCACTGCAAATAACCCTACCAAGACTTTGAAAATTGATGTGAACAGCATACAAATCACAGGTAATATTAGAAAGGGGTTTTTTTGAGGTTTTTGTTCCTTTTTTTTTTTTAGGGGGGTTGGTTTTGTTTGGGGTTTTTTTTTGGTTTTAATTCTAAACACACCTCAGAACTACA
>NW_005054513.1:636254-642840 GCF_000277835.1 Geospiza fortis
AAAGCTTTGGCTCTCAGACAGCAATTGGATTGTTACTTTTTCTCCTAGGTGCCCTCCTCCCCTATTACATAACTTTCAGTAGCAGCTTAAAGAATTTACAACCTTTTCTACTAGAAAGCATGAGCCAGCATTGTGTACATTCCCTAAGGAGGGAGTAAAGGGCAAAGTAGCGGTTTCCCAGTGAAAAGCACTAAATTTCACCTCTTATGAAGCATAATATTTGTAATTTTTAGCCCTCTAATTAAAGCAATTAAGCCCCAACCCTGTTGTTTCATAAGTAAATACAGTTACAATTTTATTCTGCTGAAGAATAAGAAAAGGGCTCAGAGTTGCAGGGAGTAAAGACCCTTTTACTGAAAAATATGTCCTGTAGAAAAACAAACTGCTCTGGGAGCAGTGCGCCCAGGGAACTGGCTCCATATTCCTGTAGAGCTTAGGCAAATGTAAGTAGTGGAGAAAGAAATAGGGATTTAAGGACTAGGTAACTTTACATTCTGCAAATATACAGATATTTTATGTAAGTACTAGAAAATATATCAAGATCTAAATGGAAACCCTTCAAGATCAGTGGGAATCATTTTTTTTTTTACCTGAACAAACCTTCAAAACAGCCCTTCATTGAGGATGAGGTTAAAAAACAATCTGAATTCTTTGAAGCAGAAGTTGATGAGCTGACATTTGAAGATCTGCTGGAGTTACTACTAAGTAAAAACTGAGGAGTGGCAATCTGCTGTGCAATGTCTCTTAATCTATACTAAAAGCTACATTTTTTGCTAAGTACTTCAAGTATTCAAAGGCTAAATTCAGAGTCTGGGCATATTTAGTTCTCTTTACTGCTTGTTTATCACAAATTACCACACAACACTGTGGAAATTGATTGCTCATTATACTTCAGAAATGCCACCAAAAAAATAATTAATAGCCTCTTAAAAAGTTCATCCAGTGATGAACTTTGAAGTAGTCAAACTTTTACTGCTGTGTATCATTAAAATGCCTCTTTTCACATGAGAAATCACCTGTCCATTCTACCAGGAGTTCTTCAGTAAAATAATTGTAACTAATTAACAATCACAATCATATGAGGAACTTTTGAATTGTGCATATCAACATGTTCTGCTAGAGACATTCCTATTTCAGAGAGGGAGAGAGCTGTCACACAGGCATGACTTGCTTGAAGTGAGTTTTCACAGTGATTAAAAGTAGCTTTCTTTCTTGTAAACTATGGCAGGTTAATTTTAACTCATTCAACTCTTCTAAACACTGTTTTCTAAGACACGAGGGCTCTGCAAATCTGTATAGAATAAAAAGCCTCGAGAGAGATTTCCCAGGTGAAGATATTCTATGTGCAGTACAATCAGTAGGGATTGAGGATTGAAAGGAACTGCAGTGGCTTTGAAACCTCATAACTCCAACTCATTTTTGGGATCTTTCTTCCTTGGGAAGATCATGGAGTTTGAGAAAAGATTGGGAACAGGATGAGGCAAAATGAGGGAAGCAGGACGCTGACAGTGATTCAATGAGAAATAGTCACAGCTGATTTCTTTTTAGTCTTTATTTCTGTCATCTAAAACTAGACACTGTGCCATAAAAGAAGTTTATAATCAACTTGTTTTCTTCCAGTAGCTGCTGAAAATCCTACTACAACAACACCTTTAACCTCATCAGGTCAGTATCTTTCTCAAAGCAGGCACTAATTTTTGTTACCAATACAAGATGAACAAGAATTGCTGTTAAACTCATATAACTTAGTAAGGCTACCCTGGCTGCAGCTGGGGCTTGACTGCCAGGGTCCATTCAATGATAATTAACTGCTTTCACCATTCTGACTATTTGAGAAAGCAGCGAGTGATCTGTAGTCTGTACAAAATCCGTAGGAGCTTAATTAGAGTACCAAACCAAGAGCTGAGAATTCATTAACCAGCTGAGCTGCAAGCTGAAGATTTTGCAGATTTAGGGAGGTAGATCAGGCTGGGGAGTCCTGCTCTCATGTTGTGGTTATTGATTTACTAAGCAATGTTGACAGGCAGATTTTCCTTCCACTATCCCTGGAAGTTTTACAATGATAAGACATGAAGCAGACAAACTTAGTCTCACAAACCTGCCAAAAGTCAGCAAGAGAGATAAACAATACAATAAGTGCTTTATAGCACTAGGTGCAGATAGTCACACACAAACTACATTAAAATTATCACACACAAACTCTCCAGGGCACAGGGTACCAGATCAGAAGCTAAACAACTGCCCCTATAAATATAGGAGACAAGTATTTATTGATATTCTAATTAAGCCATAGTGATGAAAGAGTTACTGTTAGTCTGGGTACAGGCCTACGTGTCTAGTCCAAAGTGTGCAAGTACTATAATCTATTCCCAAAGATACAGTTTAAACTGCTAACATTCAGGTTTTTCCCTTTCCATCCCTTCCTCTGGTATTCTCTCTTAATGCTCCCCTGGTCCTAAGTTCGATGTTGCTAATCAACTCCAAGCAAAATTTGGAGACTGGGGGAGGTTCCTAAGCAAAGAGGAAGGGAGTTGGGAATTGTCAGCACCCAAGGTTGGAATGCCAACAATATTCCTGGTGTGAATTTCTTCTCCCTTGGCCTTGGGTCTGCTTGAGGTCATTTTTGTATTTTTTGTTAATATTGCCTGCTTCCTTGTTCTTTATATTTCAGTCCAAATGTCATGAAATACCTACATTTTAGCATATGAGGTACATTTACACCTGCTGGATATGGTTATGGCTCTGCTGACCCTAAAAACATCCTTTGCCATCTCAACCTGTTACTTTAGTGAGATTTTCTAGTAATTGTGCTTATATCACTGCTGCTTCTATCACTGTCCTGTGTTTTCCTTTTTGCTGTCGACTTGTGCATGCACTTTTGGGAACATCTGTAGCAACCACAATTTTTCAGCAGTTTTCAAGATGCAGCTCCCTGCTAACTGTTTCCTTAGCATTGTTTGCTCCCGCATGTATGTATGGAACGTTTGGAAGGTTGTCCTGTAGTAAATGTGTAGACAGATATGCTGGTATAAAAAAAAAATATATATATGTGTGTGTGTGTGTGTGTATCACTTTGAAACCTGTGATGGTGTGACTTGAGCTTTTTTTCTCGGCAGAAGCTGTGAGAACAGTCCATCTATTCACTGCTCTTCTCTCTCTCTGCCAAAGAAACCGTGTCCCTAAATTTGCTGACACAGAATGCACCGTAACAAGAATGGCTCAGTTCAGCTTAACAGTATTTGCTAAATAAGCATGTTTTGATCAAAAATTGGTGGGAAATCCTCCTGCAAGTTTGTGCACTAGGTCTGGGAGAGCAGGAATATCTAACAAAAGTAAGTTGGTGATGGCCAATGGTCAGCAGCTTCTGCCCACAAAACTGATGGGTGACAAACTATAGAGAAATTCTTACTGCATCTTCCACTTTATTCCTTCAGGCCCCTCATCCTATAAACTGAGGCACTGGACCCAGTACCTGCAGTGACTTGGGAATTGTTTTCAGTCAAAGACATCATCATCCTACTCACATATTTGAGTCTTAATTTAGAAAGTAGAAATAGTAAACTGGAATGCTAAAGCAAATTCAGAGAGGAAAAGAAAAAAGACTGTTTGGGAGCTGGAAATGCCAGGTGCATCCTCAATTAGGTGGAACTTCTCTTGGAGCAATCACAAATACACATTCCATTTTTCCAGAATGTTTTGCAGTTTACAATCACAAATTACATCTGCTTATTTACCCAGGCATTTGTTCATGTGTAAACATGCACACCCACAGTCTATATATATATATATATATATATACCTGTATGTAAATAGACAAACACTAGATATGTTTTAGGCTCCTAATTGATTTGTAGAACAATTTTATTTGTCAGAAAATGTACATTTTCCTTTAGCACGAATGTTGAAGTTGTCATAACTTTTATTGTTTCAACAGATCCCACGAGTTTAATTACAAGTTCCCTGACACCAACTCCAGGTGAGAACTTTCACAGGGAAAGACAAGAAATTGCTCCTATTTTAGTGGGGGGAAGGAGGAAGGAGGAAAGAAATCTTTTGAAGTTATTGAAACACTTGGGTTTCACATAATTTTTCTTATGTTTGTTGTGACACTTGAGCTTCAGGACCAATCCGCTCAAGCTGGCACTACCTGGAATATGGGGAGATATTTTTTGGTTTTTGTTTTTTTTTCTTTAATATCTGCAATAATACAGCTATAAAAGCAGATTGGCTGCTGCTTTACTCTGCCCAAGCAACCACAGAGGTGCTCCCAGAGAGCAAGGAGTAGAGTTCTAACCTTGGGTTGTGTTTGTCCAGGTTCAGGACAACTCACCACAATCAAGCCCTCAACAACAGTGGGTGAGTAACTCTGTGTGCGTGTGGAGCAGCTGAGAGGGGACAAGGAGTAGAATTCTAACTTTGGGTTGTATTTGTCCAGGTTCAGGACAACTCACCACAATCAAGCCCTCAACAACAGTGGGTGAGTAACTCTGTGTGCGTGTGGAGCAGCTGAGAGGGGACAAGGAGTAGAATTCTAACTTTGGGTTGTGTTTGTCCAGGTTCAGGACAGCTGAGGGGTTCAGGAGCAGGGAGGGGACAAAAAGTAGAGTTCTAACCTTGGGTTGTGTTTGTCCAGGTTCAGGACAACTCACCACAATCAAGCCCTCAACAACAGTGGGTGAGTAACTCTGTGTGTGTGGAGGAGCAGGGAGATTACACAGAGCAATCTGAGGTTGCAAAGTTGCACTGCTCATGTACAGCCTCTCCTCACAGCATTCAATCCTTGTATTCCATTCCTGAAAATTCAGGATATGCAGGTTTACCTTAGACCAAGGTGACTTCTTCAAGGAGAAGGGACTTCTAAGACTGTACGTGCTACAAAAATGCTTCATGTGTTATGCATGTTGATGCACACATTGACACTAATTCTAGATGCTCTTTTTTTAAAAATTCATATTATTTCTTGACTTTTATGAGGAAAATAAAATAAGCAAACTGATAGCAAAGTATGGCTTCCAATGGGCAGAAAGCTGAAGATATTTGAGTCTTTAAAAGCATTCTCCAGCCTTCTTACATGGTGATATATATATGATTCCTACAAGCAATCTAATGTGTTCAAGTCTTATGTGTTTACTGCCCTTATTTAATTGACTGTAACACTTACAGCACGATTTAAGATAATTTGCCATTTAAAAGAGAAGTCAGAATGTTTAAGCAGGAAAAGTTGATTTCTTTCAACCCAGGAGGTGGCAGTGCTGTTTAGTTTTTTGTGTTGAATAAACCAAGGATTGATCATGTTGTATGTAAACAATAATTTCTTGCCTGATGGGCTTGTGTGAAATCTCTTCCTGGGTTATTGGTTGGAATTTTTGCTCTGGGTCTAGAATGCACAGTTTTGTCTCTGCTCATCTGTGGAAATTCATTCACTGGCCCTGTGTCACCTCCAACGCTTTACTGGAGGATGTTTGGGTCATTTTAATTTCCAGTTGGATGCAAAATGGTAAATCTTGTGGCTTTGTGACATTTGCATTGCCAACACTGAGGGTGTTTTGTAAAGCACTTTGAGGTGCTACAATACATCCACACCAATGTCAGTCTGAGACACACAGAACAATATCATACTTAATCTGATTACAGAACTAACAGCTCTATTAAAAAAAAAGATGAAATTTTACAAATTACTATTTTTCCTTCTTGCATTAGAAATGTTGACCTTTTTCTGTAAGCATTTATTGAAGTAGAGACAAGGAACTGTGTGAATAGTTCTATAGAATTTAATGCAATTTTAACAATTTTGAAATCAGTGGCTCTCCAAAGCTTAGTTTAGCTGTATGTTTCTGTTCACTTTAATAGGACCTACTTCAATTCTAAAGATATCTAAGACCAAAACCCTCTAAAGATGAAGAGTTTGTTTGCAGTAGACGAACATTTATGCTCTAGGAAAAGGCTATTAGTAACATCTATAATTTCAAGGATGTGCCCGTGTATTCTTCTAACAGAAATTTGCTCTTAACTTATACATTTAATTTGTAAATCTGAAAAGAATATGGTTTCTGATAATTCTGGTGTTTAAGAATCTAAAGGCTCTTTTTTTAGGATATGCTCGTTAAAAAATCAGATTTCTTAGCATGATGAGGTGCAACAGTGTGATGTGTTAAAGCTGAAGAAATCAGTTAAATTCTATTTACCTAAACCCAGGGATTATTCACTGTTATTTAAACCAAAGTACAGCTTTCTCACATTAGTTGAACATAAGAAATTGGAAAATGTCATTCATTATATTGCATAAAGTAGTTTATTTGTGTAAAGGGGAAAAAAAAGGAATTCACAAACATTTTTTTCCAGCCTTGCTTCAAGCTTAGTTTCAAAACATATTTCACTTCTGAGAACTCTCTCCATTCTCTGCCAAATTTATCTTTTTAGTATGTGATATTTCATTCCAGGCTTCTAAAAATGCAGTTTTGTAAAACACAATAGAGTGGTTGATTTGATTTGTGGTAAAGCAACCAGAGGTAAGTCAATTTTCCTTTGTAGTGAGACTGCATTACTGTTGTGCTGTTATTGTTCTCATCCTTATTATTCCAGCTGA
>NW_005054513.1:642898-647060 GCF_000277835.1 Geospiza fortis
AATTCTTTTGTGATGGAGTCTTGAACTGCCCAGATGGTTCAGATGAATCTGAAAAAAGATGTGGTAAGAATGCAAACTCCTGTAAATCAGTCTTTTTACACATGCTTAACACTGTCAGTCTTTTGTAAATTGTTTATGGGCAATAAACTGCACAGTGAAGTCCAAATCAATTCTATTAAACATAATAATGAGTGATTTTTATAATATTTATCTTGCAAGAGGAAACAATGTTCTGTAAAATTCTCACTAATTAAGCATATTCTTAATAAATAATGAAATATTAGAGTCTGTCTGTTTTAATATAAAGTTATACATTTGTTGCTTACTATAGAAATATTACTAACATAAATCCTATGTAAATTACAAAATAATATACAAATTTAGTATGAAGATTTGCATCAGTGAGATCAAACAGTGTTCAGACCAGATGACCTATACAGGTCCCATCAACCTCAGCCCATCTGTGATTCTATGAAATTACAGACCTGAAACCCCATTGGAGTTTAACAAAAAGAGTTCTTATCCTGCAGTGCCAGTCAGTTTGTTTGCTTTTGTATTATCCTTGAGTACTGTGCCCATTTCTGGGCCACTCACTACAAGAAGGACATTGAGGGACTGGAGAGGAAGGGCAATAAAATTGCAGAATAATCCATGTGAGAAGCTGGGAGGCCTCAGCCTGGAGAAAAGGCAGCTCAGGGATCAACTTCTCATTCTGTACAATTCCCTGAGAGGAGGGTGGAGCCAGGTGCAGGTCAGGATCTTCTCCCAGGTAACCAGCGACAGAACAAGAGGAAATGGCCTCAAGATGTGCCAGGGGACATTCAGGTTGGACATCAGGGAGAATTTCTTCACAGAGATGGTTGTCCAGCATTGGAATGGGCTGCCCAGGGAGGTGGTGGAGTCACCATCCTTGGAGGTGTTTGAGAAAGGACTGGGCATGGTCTGGCAGACAAGGTGGTGATCCAGCAAAAGCTGAGTTCAATGACCGTGGAGGTCTCTCCTAACCTAAGTGATTCTACTCTCTGATTCCATTTGGCTTCCCGGTTTCCCCAAGAAACTGTTTGTACCAAGGAGTTTGACAGCAGTGCTCCTTACCCAACTGCTCTGCAGGTTTGCTGGGGAGGCGTGTGGGTTAATGCTCTTAACATTGCTCTCCAGAGCCTCAGCTCTCAGTTAAAACTCTGTCAAGTTGTCTCTCAAATAGAACATTGCAAATGCTTTAGGAGAAATGAGAGCAATTAACTCCCTGAGTGGTTTTTTTTGCTTGTTTGTTTGTTGGGTTTATTTGTTTTGTTTTTTAACATAGAATTTGATGCTAGAAATCTGGAAAGCTTCTTTCCATTCCGCTGTGAGAAGAGGAAAACAGCGAGGGCAGTCTGCTTCAAACTTTCAGAAGCATGTGAAATGCTGGGCTCTAAAAACAAACAAACAAACAATTAAAAGCCCAATTATGTTTTTAAAGAATCTGAAAGCTTGATCCTGAAGCTTTGTGACAGGCTGAACTTCTCTCTCATAAGTGCAATTTTCTTCAGAAAAAAAAAGAAAAGAGAATTGCAGATTATCTGCCCATTAGCTACATTTTGTGCTGCCTGCAGTCAGCTCAGAAGGGAGACTTGGCTGGACATTTTGGGGAAAATATCCATCAGAATACTTCAGTACTAAATCCACCGAAGCACATCAAAATGTCAACTTATCAGAACAGCTGCATCTAGCTAGATCATAATAAGTATTGGCTCTGAGTTGGTCTTTCTACAGTTGAGGAAATCAAAAGGTCCTAAGGGTCAGCTAGATCTTAGTTCCATGGAAAGCATTAGATAACATAACACCAAGAAGTTATTCAGTCATTCATTTCTACCATCATAGGGTTTGTTTTTGTTTTGTTTTGTTTTTTTTTTTTTTTTTGAGACAGAAATTATTCTAGAGGTATTTGTTAATTTAATTTTTTTTTTAATTTTAGGTATTGCTAAATAAGAAAAATGTAGGCCCTTATATTCATAAAGTAATATTGTAGATCTCATAAAATGAATGCTTTTTAGTTACCATCAGAGACTCTCAGAATGGCCTGGGTTGGAAGGGACCTTAAGGATCATCTCATTCCAACCTTCTGCCAGTTATAGAGGCACCTTACACTAGACCTGGTTGCTCAGAGCCCCATCCAACCTGGCCTTGAACACTTCCAGGGATGGGACATCCATACAGTTTCTGAGCAACCTGTTCCAGAAGCTTTTCCTAATATCTTACCTAAACCTATTCTCTGTCAGTTTGACTCCATTCCCCCTTGTCCTGTCACTCCAGGCCCTTGTAGATAGACTCTCTCCATCTCTCTTGTAGAGTCCCTTCAGAGAAAGGACACAATTATGTCACCCCAAAACCTTTTTTTCTCCAAGTTGAACAACCCCAATTTTTTCAGCCTTTCCTCATAGCAGAAGAGCTCCATCCCTTTGATCACCTTGGTGGCCGCCTCTGGACTCACTCTAGCAGGTCAATGCCCTGACTAGGTCTGAATTTACAAGTTTCACCCACATTTCATTGAAGATATTACATTCATACCTATTATATATGACAGAATTTAATTGATATAATATATTGGTAGATACAGACAAAAATAAGCTCAAATACTTGAAGTCAAAGCTGTGTAGACATGACTCAGCTGTGCCTTGGAGGCCACACAGGGGTTTAAGTTATGAATTGTGCTTGAGTAGAGTTTCTCAGCTGAGGCATAGACAGACTCTTATGCACAGGGTTTTTTGGATGTGATTTGCACATCTCCCCAAATATAATTTGTGAATGTTTTCCCCTTTGTAACTAAGGACACTATTCCTCATTTCAGCACTACTGAACTAAAAATTTCAGGAATGTGCATACTTAATAAAAGTAGTAAATAAAATAAAAAGTACAAATAATAAAAGTAATAAAAGTAAAAATAAAAATATAAAATAAATATTAATAAGAATAAAAATAGTCAGTGTCAGAAGGGAAAACTGTCGGAAGGGAGCTGTAGTTACAGTTCAGAGAGCTGGATGATTTGCCCTTGTTCATCTTCACTGATGCCTGGTATTTCCAAACAATTTGGTCAGTTACCCCTAGTGCAGCATTTTTGGCTCATAACCTTATAGAAATACAGTTCTGGCTGGAGGACAAATTGTTGATCCATGTTTCTTAAATTACATTGTCAGTCTTTCCTACAAAAAAACTCAGAGCTTCTCTAATTTTATATATTTAAGTTTCTTAACAGATTTTATAAAACCAGTGGAATAAGGGGTAAGAAGCTGGATGCACCTTTGGGATAGCTGCCAATTTTTGCACATCTTTAATGTTTCACATTTGTCCCATTCCTAGAAACTTAATATGGTCACATGAAATCTAAAATTGTTTGGATTTTCAGAAGTTCTTTAGAGTTTCACAATGAGATTTATGACCAATTCATAAGTCATTCTACAAGTGCTCCTGCATATAAAAGGAGTTGCTGATCTCTAAAGAACTTGATTTGTTTTTCATCTTGATTGTTATTCCCTCTAGTATTTCTGATTTCATGCCAATGGTTTAAAAATATAGGATTAAAAAGTGAATTTTAGTCATCTCTTTCCTGCATTAGAGAGAATTCAGTAAAATCTCAGATTCTTAGAAGAGATTCAGGCAACGAAGCACCTTTTTTTGTTTGTTTGTTTTATTGATTAAAATTATCTTGAGAGCTTCTTTCTGGCTCTGCAATGCAGTGCAGTAACAAAAGGCTTCACAAAAGTACAGCGAGCAATTTCAGTGAAAGGGTCTCTAGAGAAATGTGAAGTCTGAGCAGCAGCCACTAATAATGACTGGCATTGCTGTAAAGCAGCCACGTAGCACGTAGGGATACAGAAAAGGAGAATGGAGGCTGATCCCAGGAGGGGTTTCTGCAGACTCTTCGCAGTTATTATATGTCTAGACTATCATTTTTGTGATTACTCACCTCACAGCATCACTGCAGCACTGAGAGAGATTAATCAGAAAGTAACGGACTGGCCTTTGGCAGAGAAAGATGCTGTCAAGTGAAATATGTGGGCTGGATTTGACCAGTTTGGGGAGCTTCTCCCTCAAATTCAAGGCTAACAGGATGAAGCCCTCATAATGTCCCATGTATGGAACAGAAGTAAATAGAAGTGGACAGCAGGATACATACTGGGGA
>NW_005054513.1:647076-680194 GCF_000277835.1 Geospiza fortis
AGGATATCTCCTGTCTCCTTAGGAGAATACCTGCAGCTTTTCTTTGGGCTCCAGGATGAGGCAAATACATAATGACTTCCATGCCCATCCATCTTTGACCACAGCTGCTTTCTCCCTGCAAAGAAGAAGCACTGGCAGGTTCTCTGGGGGAAAAGGACCAGTCCCTGCTGTCTTCCTGCTCATTCCTGACACTAAGCACTAACTATTGCTAGGTCTACCTACACTGACAGGTCTACCTGCTTGAATTTACTCATTGTCTCTTAAGAGGTAAGGAACAAACAAAACAGAACGATAAGAAGACAAGAACAATCATAGTTATAGGGGGCTGGAGCATCTTTCTTATGAGGAAAGGCTGAGGGAGCTGGGCCTGTTCGGCCTCAAGAAGAGATGACTGAGGGGGGACCTCATCAGTGTCTGTCAGTGCCTGCAGGGAGGGGTCAGAGCATGGCCAGGCTCTGCTCAGTGCTGCCCAGCAATGGGACAGGGGCAATGGGCAGGAATTGATGCACAGGAAGTTTCACCTGAACAGGAGGAAGAAATTCTTCACTGTGCAATGACCAAACACTGGGACACATCACCCAGAGAGGGTGTGGAGTCTCCCTCCCTGGGGATATTCCAGAACCATCTGGACACAATCCTGTCCCAGCTGCTCTAGGTTGATCCTGCTTGAGCAGGGAGGTTGGACCCATTGTGGTCCCTTCCCACCTGATTCATTCTGTGATTCTAAGAGAAATGAATGAGTGAATACTTGACATTGACATTGACTTTATTACAAAAGCATGCTTTTTTATTATTGTTCATACTGTAAGATTCCTTTTAGATCAGATTACGTCTTACTTGTTAACAGCACCACATTTTTGTAATCTTCATTCTGTAATCTTTCATGATAACAAGCTGGGTGCTTTCCTTCCTCTCACACTGATTTTCTTCTTCTCATTGGTAAGGACAGGGAATATGTGAATTAAAGTGGAGGAAAAAAGTACCTCTATAGCAATACCCAACTCTAATGCTAATATAGAATAATAACTATCATTCATGGACCTTTTCTCTCTGTGTGCTTAAAATCTTATGTGTTCTGTTTTCCTCTCAAAGATTGCAAAAGGGAATATGTTTCTATTTCAGCTCATGCATTAGGCATGTTGGCAAAGTTCATTCTGCACAGTCTTTATTTATGGTGTACGGCTGCATGAAACAAAGCTTGACTTTTATTTTGTGTTTGCTACAGTGATAGGCAGAAAGAATTTTACACTTATAAAATGAACACGCAAGGAGGTCCAAATTATTTATTTACATATAATTTCCCAGAGGAGGACTATGTTCAATAAAATTCCCATTTAATTTTCAATATGTTTGGTTATTCGTAATTTGGACTGTCATTATAGGTATGACTCAATTTCTGAAATTAATTAAAAGCTCTATATAATTTCTGATCAGCTGCCTCAAACTGATGAACTTGTCCTTACCTCTCCAGATAATAATGTGTGGTATTGATTTTATCTTTGTGTGAAAGCATTGTGATACTTTTTGAGCAACTAAAGAGAAAACATTATTAACAGATTTCTAATAAAATGTTCAAGAGATGAAGCAAAATCTTCAGCAGTTCTTCAGTGTCTGCTGAAATAAAAATCTCTGCATGAATTATCATTTCCAATCTTGCTGAGGCTTAAAAACACTTTTTTCCCCTATTTCTAAAGTGAAGAATTTTCATAGACTAGAATACCAACACCATGGAAAAAAACTATTGAAAGCCCTTTGAAAAAATAGATGATGATAAATGACATTTACCTCAGCTGAAGGAATTCAATAGCTGGCAGGAAACTTGGGAGATCCACTTATCTCTTCGAGTACTCAGTAATATATAAGGCAGGGAACCAGGAAGCTTATAAAAGTAGAGATAACAATAGTCAACCATATCCCCTTTTGCTTTTATTCCTGTGATATCAAATTGTCTCTGGTAGTACAAACACAGTTTTCTGATTTAAAGTAGTTGTAGATAAGAACTGGTAAGGCAAGATCCTGTTTCCTTATAAAAGTATAGAGTAAAATGAAAGTATTGGATTAGCTAAATCCAGTTGCTGTTTTTGAATTATTTGGATTGGTTTAGATTAGTTTGGATTAGTTGGATTGTGTCTAATTTAAAAAATAATTTTCTGTACTGCTTTTCTTCTCATATAGTACTTTGAGATCAAACGGTGATAAGAATTAGAAATGGGAATAAGTTGATAGTGTATTTTATTTTGTCTTCCTATTGTTGCATACAAAGCAGTTCAAAGGTAATCCATGTAAATCAATATCCAGGGTCACCCAGGCTTTGGCTCTGATTCTGTTTTCCAAATGTCATGCTGACAAATGTTCTTCATTATATCTTTACAGCTGCAGTTTGTGATGGAAAATTCATGTTGACTGGCTCCTCTGGGTTTTTTCACTCTATGAATTATCCAAAGCCATATAATGAAAACATTGTTTGCAAATGGACAATAGTGTAAGCCATTTTCCAATAATTTTGTACCTAACATTTTTTTGGATTATGAGGTGATCTTGTTTCCTGCGCAATAGTCTTATGCCATTTGCTTTTATTCCCAAATACCCCAACATAGAAAATACATAATATCATTTTCTTCTTTCTGTTTATGTGACTTTTCTTTAAAAACCTTCATGCATGAGCTCCATAACTATATCAAGAATTTTTCCGCTTACAAAAATTCTTAGGTACAATTTTGAGAAACCTTGTGTGTTATATACATCCAAAGGAACATAAGTGTAAGTTCAAAATAAATCACATAACTCAAAATAATTGCATGATTTTTTTCCCCAAAGATTATATTAAATAGTAATCTTCAGATGATGGCTTTATATTATGTAATTTTTATTTAACAGAGTTTTCAAGAATTCCCTTGTCACTTAGGTGTAAAGGTTTCATATGTAAATTAAGAGTACCTGTGTACCTATGTAATTTAGAAACATGTTTTAGAATTGCATAGTTAGCATTTTACATAATAACACCAAATGTTAAGCCTTGGGAACAAGAAGTGGAATTTATTTTTTTTTTTTATCAAGGACATATACCTACAGACAGGGACAATTGTTTGATTTTGACTCTCTAGGTCCAGTTCTTAGGATAGGGAGAAAAAAGATAGCCACACTATATGATAAATCTCACCCAAAAGTACATATCAAAAAAAAAAATTGGATGATCACAAGTTAGACAGTCCTAAAAATCTCTCCTATGATTACCAATTCAGAAGTTACTGATTTGAAAGGCAGTAATTCTTATTATGGTTTCATAATAATGGCTTGCTCTTTGATTCTGAGAAGTATTAATTTGGCAGAAGATTTCAAAGGAGATTCAGAAACTGCCTTTAAAATTGCAAAAGGTTTGAGCTTCTCATTCCAAAGGCTCCTTTGAAAGTGTTAAGCTTTGATTTTGTTCAGAACTTTCATCTTTACCCTGAAATCCCAGTTTTACTTCTGTTTAGTACATTTTTTCCTTCTCACCCTCAGTGGCACTGTTCACCAGTAATTACTGACAACACCTGGCTTTAAAATACAGGTGTGTCCCAGGAAAAGAAAACAATTTTTTTTCCCTTCAGAATATATCTGCTTTGTTCCTCATTTCATGGCATTGCAGAATTTGAGATCCGTAAATAAACATGGCCCAGTGCCCTCCTTCCAAGTGCTGCTATAGCTGCAAGAAGCATTGTATTAGGTAGATACCTATACCAGGGATGTAGCTGGTAAAAACATCATTTTGGAAGGAATCGTGAGCAACTGCAAATAATACAGTAGAAGTTCTGCAGATATGTGTAATTACAGATTGAAAAATGACAGAAACCAACCATCTGAATTTATTTTCCACTTAGCTGCATTAAGAAATCAGGCAACACTGAGAGTAAAGCCGTAAGAAATTCAAAGTGGCACTCAAATTTTGTCTTTTTTTCAGAGTTGTTTCCATGAGGGAACTTTTGTGTTTTCCAGCAACCTACATTTTTTATTATCCCTATAAAAATGTGTTAAAGGCACACTATAATACATCCAAGATTGGATTTTTCTTGTGCCTGCCTTTGTCTAGAAATATTTCCCCATTACCTTTAGGAAGAGCTTTTGCATTTTCATGCCCTTTAACTCCAAATTAAGATCCAATCTCATCTCCTTAGAGAGCAATATGCTTAATATTTCCCTGAAAGTTTTGCTTCCTGAACCTTCCAACTATATGTTTTGCTCTTTTCTAACCAAAGCTGTTTCTTCTATCTGGAGAAATAGAAAATTACTACAAGAACAAAAAATTTTAAAAGGCAAAATATCTAAGTATTTATTTCACATTTCTCTACTTATCATTACTGAAAAGCACCAGCAGATTGCTGTTAAAAGCTTATTTTCATTAATGCTCTGAATTCTGAAAAAAAACCCATTGTGGTAGCTAAGCTGGTAGTATTTTAGAATTTGGACTACAATATGTGTCTAGTGGAAAGGAAATGGGAGAACAAATTAAATATAAGTTATTCATAGAGCATAACTGTAGCAAAATAAGGCCAAGAATCTTTACACTTTACGTCAAGTGACTTCTGTCATTAAACTTTGTGTGTGATGATTTGGATTTGTAACAATTTCCCAAAGGGTGGGTTTGAGATCATCAAATCTGCATGAAAATCCTGTTTTTGTCATAAGAGACAGTGTTTTGGACTTTCAGAAGAAAGATTTTGTTATCTTGCTGTTCATATTGATATCTTGATACTGTTCCTCTGGGTTTGGAAAGGCTGCCTGAGCAGCGAGATATCTAAGAGTAACATGTATGAAAAAGGTGGTTGCAATTCAATGAGATGCAGAGGACAACAAAACCCAGGCAAAACCATCCAAAAAACCCCTTCTAGAACTAATAACACAATTCTAGAGTTCAGAACATTCCGTTTCTAGAAAACACTTAACTTTAGTTTGTAAAGGTGTGCACACACTGTTACAAAATGTTTATGTCCAATTCCTTTGGCAATTTTGCAAGCTAAAAATTAGACAAATAGATCATCTTGATCAATAATCTTGATAAAAATAATTTCATGTTGCTTCTGAACTTATCCTTCAAGCACGCAATGACTTCAGTGACTTTACTGAAGTCAAATAACAGATTTTCAGTTTTGAGTTTATGTTTCTTTTGTTGCCTTAGGGTGCCTCAAGGGTTGTCCATTAAACTGAACTTCACTTCTTTTGAAACACAACCATATGCAGACGAGCTGAGTATTTTTGAAGGATTAGGACAAAACAAGGTTTTAAGAGGTAAGTTTATTTTTCAGCTAACAATACTAAAATCTAAGTGGTAAAATAAGCATTTTGAGGTATCAAAAGCTGCACATGGATGTTTAAAAGGAAGACTGGATCTGCACAAAATTGCCCTGCTAGACAATCTCAATATACCTACCTGCCTTTTAATTTGACCAGATAAAACACGTATGCATTATGAAATTTCTACTTGTTTTTTGTGATCTTATTTGAATGATCTTGATAACTTTATCATCCTCATGGTCTTGTGGGGTCCATGTTTCATTGGAAATATATTGTCAGAAGTTCCTGTAATATCACACATAGTAACATAAAATGGAAGCATCTAAACTAAACAGGTGAGAAAATTGCTACAAAACTTCCTGAAAATCTTTACAAGTATTGGTAAATACATTGTTTTCCTCAGATCTTGAAATACTGATGATACCTTGTTTCTATATTCTACTCTGAAAGCTGGGATTGTACCCATTTTTCACAAGACTCAATCTATACAGCTGAATTCCATCAGAGATGGAAAACATATTCTGAAATAGACTACAGGAAGATAAGTATATCAGAAAGATATATTATTATTTGTCCTTATTTTTGGAAATAGGTAGAGAAAAGGAATGAGAAATGGCAGAAGACTAGCTGATATCCATATTGATGGTTTTGAGAGATGGAATATGCAGAATATTTATATGTCAGCCAAACAGCTAAATGCTTCAAGAGTTTGAAGCTGTTGTAGCAGGATAACAGTACAACAGGAAAAGCATTCCTTAAGACTCAATAAACTAATCCACTGTGGTTTTGTGTCAACGCTGGAAATTTTAATATGCCTGTGATTATTTTCTCTCTGAATTTATGCTTTTTTATTTGTTTTCAGCTTCTCTGTCAGGGACCAATCTTGAAACAATTTACATTTTTTCTCATGAGGCTACAGCACAGTTTATGTCCGATTATTCAGAGAACTATAATGGCTTTAATGCAACATACACTGCATTTAATGCAAGTGAACTAAACAGTAAGTGTTCTCTGTGTGTGTGTGTGTTTGCTTTTTTGTTTCTTTTTTGTAATTTTGTTGAACCTACACTTTCAGTTTGAGAAAAGGGCAGTGGAAAGGGAAGCAGCAATTTCTGTCCTCAGTCCAATAACTAGATCCACTTTCAATAAATTCATACTGATTTTAATATCAAATAAGTTATTTCTCTAAGGCCATTCACATGTTTACAGGCCTGTATCTAGCAGTAGGATGATGTCTTACAAAACTCATCTGTGTAAATAAAACTCTGTCTGTGCCTCCATCAGATTCCTCTCAGCCAGTTTGTTCACTAAACAACATTATGAAATCACTGACCACAATGTCTTTATAAAATAAAACATTCAGAACAACATCTAGAAACAGCATTCAGGGAAACACACTTATTTGAGTAATTTTGCTGCATTACATAAAGAGGAAATTAAGTCACTGTGGGCTGGTTTACAAACATATTTAAAAATTGACATTATTCATCACTGGTCCCCGTGTAATTCTAAGAAAAAACTTACCACCTCTGTCATCTTTTATTTACTTGAAGCTCTTATTCACAGATTATGAGAAAATCAATTGCACTTTTGAAGACGGCTTTTGTTTCTGGATACAAGATTTAGATGATGATTCAGACTGGGACAGAGTTCAGGGTCCTACCTTTCCCTTGATGAGTGGTCCTGAATTTGATCATACATTTGGCAACTTGTCAGGTAAGATCAAAAAAGTGGCTTGAAGATTAAAGGAAAAACTTTATTTCGTTTATAGCACTGCATTATGGATTCTTCATAGTGGTATTACTAAGATGTTGTGTTATTCTGCCATAAAATGTCAGGGCTACTAAATAAAGTGTTTTATCCTTCTGATTGTCATCTTGTGGAAACCTTCCAAAACTAAAAGGAAGAACAAAAGAATAAGTAAAATTATTTAAGTGTGAGGTACTAAAACTTTCAATGCTCTTATTACACCAAAATGCCTTATCTGAGAAAGGAATTTCTATTGGGCAAAAATGTTATAGGTCAAAAATCTGCATGTTTAACTTGAGGGAAAAAAAGTATAATTGCATTATTAGGCAAATCATTTCTGTTTCATCCCTCTCTACTGCTGACATCCTCATGGTTGTCACAAAATAATTTTCATTTAAATAACGTTGACCTGCAGTTTACAGAGGGCATCTGTGTCCCTTGTTACTGCACAGAAAACTTACCTACTGTGCCAAACACACCACAAACACTCCAGTAACTGTTACAGTTAAATAACTTAATTGGAAGAATGGTCATATCAAAAGTGGAATCTATTTAAAGAGGCAATACTGATAGGAATTGGATTTTGAATGTATCGTGAATCCTTATGCCAGCATTAGACTCCATACGGTTTTTTCTGCTTCAACAATAAAGCCAAACAATCAATCTCTCAGGTGATTTGTCAGTCCAGCTAAAACAAGATAAAATACAAATTGGATTTTGCAATGTTTATATGCATTCTATGCAAGACTTACATAAAATTTATTCAGTGACAAATGAGTTGGAAAATTGCAAATTATTCTGAAAGAAGTTACTCCTGGGAAAAGAAAAATAGTATTCTGCACCTTATCAGATAGAAATTATGCACCTGTCTCTGAGTAAATGAACATTTTCTAAACAATCTTCAGAACACTGTTTTGTTTTCCCACTTGGCTCCTAGAATGCAAATCAGATGAAAGAATGTAAAATTTGTTTAACAAAACACTTGACAATGATTTCTCTCTCTCAAAAATATTAATCCATTTTAGGTGCTCTCAGTTTTCCTGTGCCAAGTCTAAGCTGGCATATGTAATGTTCCTATGTGTAATGTTACTATTGTATTGCATATTTATATTTCTGTGACCTGTATTTTGAGTAAATTGCATCATAAATATCAAGCTATTGCATTCATGAAACACTTTTTTTTTCTTCTCCTGAAAAGTAAAGGCCTTAATACACATTCAAAAATTGATTATGAATGCTCAGGGAATTGATGAAACAAAGGGAGAGATTTGTCCCTTTGACTATGTGAAGACCTTCTTTCTTTAAGTTAGGCACCACGTCTATTTTACTGCAGGCTCTCAAAGTCAACAGAGGAAATTAAAAGCCTGATTCAGATTTTAGATTAATTTTCAGGAATTTTAGCCTCCCAAATGAAAAAGCTAGATAATCTGGAAGTATGAGTAACAGAATACAGTGTATATCATTTAATTAATATAATTATAAATATATTAATTTGAAAATTCTATTAATATAATAGTTGCATATGTATGTATTAGTTAGATAGAAGAAAATATGAGCTTAAACCCATGATTTGAATAAAGCAAGAATTTTATTTTAAAGCTGCCTAAGTTTGCATTTCTGATGACAAATCTCAGTACTTCTATGGCCTGGCCTCATATGGCAACAAGAAGTCCAAATTCCCAGCTGCAACAAATTATCTCAGAAAAAAGCTACAAACCCAATTTCACAACTAAAGGGGAGGTTGTTTATAATGTTTCACCTTGCCATAAAATATTCACATAGTCATTCTGTCACCCTCTCAACACACAATCCATATTCCCCATTGTCATTTGCGGATACAAATTATGAAAATGTTGGGAAATTCTTCTGTAAAATCACAAGCAATATCAAAGAGGAAGACGTTTTTATAAAGGCAGGAGAATTGCCCCCTTCACAGAATATGAGGCAGGATTCCCACTGACTTGGAAAGGACTAGTTTCCCATTGCTTATCTAGTTCTAAGGTGTATCCAAGAAGCTTAAAAGTTCAATTTAATATCTCGTTGACTGATGAACATATCTTGGGATAATCTCTCACATTTACTGTGTTGGGAATCCCCCAAATCATGCAACACTATCTCTGTTTGGTGTTATTTTAAAAATAAAAACTCTAATTCAATAAGTAAAAAAGTAAAAAAAAAAAGACATTTCTTCTGTCCTGGCTAAAGTGTGACCATTATCTTGCAGGATTTTATATTTCAACACCCATTGGACTTGGATTCATAGAAGAGCGAGTCCGGATTCTGAGTTTGCCTTTGGTCCCTTCAGATACGTATTGTCTAAGCTTCTGGTATTGTTACATAATTCCTAAACCTGTATTTTGTTTAAGAATATACCCAAAGAGCTTTCTTTCATTTAAAATATTAATCCCACCCAGCGTGCCAGCAACACCAGCCTGGTTCTGTTCGGATTTCCACAATCAGTCTCAGCTCCAGGCCTGAAGTTTAACTCCTTCATAGCTTTGACTTTTGCAGTTAGCTATAATGTATGTTCTTTTTCACCCCACATCCAATATTCATTTCTATGCAAAAATTATATTAAGAATCCCTGAAATGGTTTTTATCATGAAGCTTAAGCCTCTAAACTTCCAGGTGTAGTTTAAACATACAGTTATAATATTATTTTCATGCTTGCTTCAAATTAATCCTAATTCATAAAGCATCATAAAATAAAAAGAGTGACATTTTTTCCTGGAATCTGACTTTGTTCTAATAATTCCAAAATGCTTTTCCTCCTCTAGGTATTTCATGTATGGGGCTAATGTTTACCGTTTAAGAGTTAGCATAAGTGATGAGCATGGTCAGGAAAAGATAATATTTGAGAAAGAAGGAAACTATGGAAACAATTGGAATTATGGACAAGTAACTTTAAATGAAACAGCTGATTTTAAGGTTTGTTAAGCTGCTTTTTTTCCTTTTTTCATTTATTTTAGCTAAACTGATATCAGAGACTTTTGTGAAATGAACCCAAAATTCCACTGTTCCAAAGATAATACTTTGTATCATTTAAAGATGCCTGCCGTCAAATAAATATTAGCATGCAGAAGATTGGAATCTCTATTTGAATTCTCACAGTCCCTTTTCCCTACCCTGGAATTTAAAGTATTAATATTTCAGAAAACATGATCATTGTCAAGGAATAATGAATGTTATCGTGAGAGCTTTCCACAAAACAAGAGTGTTCAAAGCCTATCAAAATCTGCTGTAGAATATAAAATGTCAGTAGTGAGGGTGATGTGAAGCATTTAGCCATGAGAAGATTTAAATTTAAATTCCTTCAGATTGTGAATCACTGTTTTCACTAATTGCTTACAGATTAATCCACTGAAAGTGTGTTGCGGATGGAAGTGCAATGATTAACAACTGACTTGACTTATCTGTAAACAAAAGGAGGAGGTTTATTCCAGACAATTCTTTCAGCTCCTCTCTTTTGAAAACAATTTCTTTTTATAAGCATTTGGGATGGCTTGCCCTGCTACAGTAGTTTTGATTGATTTCTGGCAAGCACTGCTAGAAAGATACATTTAACATCTGAGGAAATAAATGCATCTGGGACCTGGCTGCATCAGATTTCCAGGAAATATGTAACCACATACAATCTCAAGAAGATTGCTAAATCTAACTGTAGTTCACCAGCACTAATTCCTTGTTTGCAGGATTACTTTAAATATGTGGATATTAAATAGCAGTTAAGAACAAATGAGATCAATTTTAGCTTTTTGTGCCATTAGTTCAGGAGAAGTTTGGGCTGATGAGCAATGCAGAATTGTTTTTAAAAATACATTTTAAAAATATATATAAAAAGCAAAGGTATTGAATATTTTTGAATCATGAACATCATTTAAATGAAGAAACTACTACATTCCTTAGAATGATCCACTTGGTTTGCATAGTGCTGTTTTGTTTTATGAGAAATTCTATCTCATCCCCAGTGAGAGAGAATTTCACTGCAAACCCTCCCCTGAGTGTAGCAGCAATGTAGATTACAGTGGAAATAAGAGCATTCAAGAAAAGACAGAATGGTAGAGTGTAGGAACCTGAAAATTGTTCATTAAATTATAAAATCCTAATTTTTTTTTCCTGAATTCAGGTTATTTTTGATGCCTTTAAAAGGCGTGGTCCCAGTGACATTGCCGTGGACGACACTGGCCTGACGAAGGGAAAGTGTAATGAAGAAAATTATGTAGAGCCAACTGTGAGGCCAACTGCTGCTACCACCCCATTAGTTCCCAGTAAGTCAACACCAAATCACTGTTGATTTCCTATTGCTGTATTTGTATTTGAGTGGGTCAGAATTTTCAGCCTCAGTTTTATAAAAACCTCTGGTCAGCATTATAAAGTTCTCTCCAGGATAACACTCTAAGATCAAGTTCCATGCCTCTACAGACAGGTTGTACAGCTTGAGCAGAGTATTTTAGAGGAAAGCACAGAGGTTTAAGCTTCCTCAAAATATTCCAGTTTCACAGAGCTAAACAGGAAAATCTCTCAGAAAAAAAAAAATCAAACAAACAAATAAAAACAAACAAACAAAAAAAACCTAGAGAAAACCTTATAAATCCCAGATTTAAAAACCCCAGATTTATCTTTATAAATCTGAAAAACTTGTAAACATGTATAAAAGAGAGAGGAAACATTGTATATGATGATAAAGAAGTCCAAGCCCATTCAAAGCAAAAAACAAAAAAATTAAAATCGGATAAAATCTAAAAAATCTGATATTTTAATGATTTTTCCTTGTGGAAATATCATTAAAATATCGGATGGGGCTTGCTTTGTAATTTATTCTGCAAGTGGATGAAATTTTGGAAAAAAAAAATCTACAAAAGGCCTGTTCAGATATAGCTTCAAATCATTAAAGCAAACATTGAGCATGTTCCAGGACTGCCTTTTATTAGATTTACTGTGCCTTTCAAAGCACAGCTGGTTTCTCTCTTGACAACGTAAAGAATTTAAAAAATAGCCTAAATGGTCAAAAATTAGAATAATAGTAAGACTGTTCATATTGTATTCATGTTGAAACACTGTATACTATTATTATTCTCTCAAATCTGTACCTCCAAATCTACTGTATCAGGACAGGTAAGCAAAAACCTTTTAAATAGAAGAGTAAAATGCAGTTTTAGAGCTCCATCCTGAGACGTGGGGAGGTAAAGTTCAACAAGGTGCGTCTGTCAGCAAAATGAAATTTTAATAACAGTAGTAATTTCAGTCATAGTTTCTCAAAATGAGTTTTGGAATTCAATAGCAGTTTTTATTAAAGTAATTTCGTGGAGAGATGCTGATGTCTGCCCCCTCCAGCTAACCTTCAGGTGCTGTGGGTAAACACACCTCACAAGTCAGCAGCAAGCTCATGATTAGTGGTGGAACAGCCCTGTGGTGAGCAGTGGCTGAGTGCTTCTGAGAAACACCAGAGGAATACCAAACTGTAGATCTCTACCCAGTGCATGGTCATAAAATGTTAGCATTCAAAAAAGGGACATGGTAATATGGCTTATAACTCCTTATGAAAGAGATTAAAGAGATCCACGGTACAAAAGGACAGTCTAAGCTGTTGCTGGGGAAAAAAAAACTTGTTTTCATAATTTTATTGGTACATGCTACTACATGCCATCTGTAACCTGATGAAAAAATGTGAATATTATCAATCATCTTCAAAGAAGCATGAAATTACTTTGATGGATGTGTACAAGCTTACTAACACTAATGATTTCACTGTAAATGTCATGTCCATAAACAAGACATGAAAGAATTTGAGCTGAGTCAATTTCTTTTACTAGAATTAGAGCCTCAGTACGAGTCACTGGCATCATTCACAGTGCCACAAAAGCTCCTTGAAATGTAAAAAAGGATATTTTTGATGGTGGCATGGGAAAGCCGGATTTGCTTTTGTCTTTTGTTCAAGTCTGTCACCTTACACTTTCATCTAAAACAAAGATTGCTTTCATCTTCATGTTAATTTATAATCTATCTTTTAACACAAACAACGGTGTGGAAAAGACAGTGTACATTCCATACTTATATCAATATAAACTGAACTTTTAGCCAAAGAACAGAGATACAGGTCATATATAATTTCTAAAGTGTTGAGAAAAGTTGTGCTCTCTCACATCTCTTGTGCTCAACCAAGATTGTTGGTAGTGATTACTATTTGGTTCTCTAATATGCAACAGCTGTATGAATAACTCCATATGAGATGTTCAAAGATCACTGGAAATTTTTAAAACATTATTTCAAGACATGAGTAAATTCAATTTCTTCTCTCATTTTTCCAGGGTAGACAAAGATCACTACTAATGTGCCCTACGTGTAGTCAAGACCAGATCAGATCTCACAAGCTGTAATATTCCATTAAAAAAACCCAATGTAATCTTTATCTGTTGTCCATGGTATTTATAGAAAATAATCTTCCTTGTGAGCCATATGGCTGAAACATAATATAATTATTAGTCAGGGTGAGATTGTTAACAGTTCCTTTTCCTTTCTGAGCTTTTGGCTTTTCTTGCCAGGAGTGATTCAGTGAAATAGAAAGTTCTAGAAAATGGCTGTTGTGAGGAAGTTCAAGTTTTTCTTGGTTTTGGGGTTTTGGGTTTTGTTTTATTTTTAGCTTTCTCCCAATGGGATTCAGTGGTCAGACTTGGACATGTAGATTATGCAGTCCCCAGCCAAGGGGCTCAAAGTGTGAGATGCTATCAGACATCATGGCATGCAAATTTGAGCCATAAGGGGTGGGGAGGAGAGAGTTAAAGTTTAGCCAGAGTTTGAGAGTTTAAAAAAAAAAGCAACAATTTTAATTCAAGAAATAAAACATTTAAAAAAAACCCAAAAAAACAACAACAACCAAAAAAAAGCCGAAAAGAAAAAAAAAAAAAACAAAGAAGGTAAAGCTGTTTTGCCTTAACTATGATTTTACGATTTCCTGAAGCAAGTGGAGGAGCACTGTTCATTTTTGAATGAAAAGTTTATTCTCATGGTTCATTTAGTCATTCTGATGGCTAAAATGAAAAGAAATAATATTTCTCAATATCAAGTAAAGATTTTGGATGTGAAGCTGACATATTTGGGATGTAAACCACCATCAAAATTATAATTGAAACAGAATATTGAATATATAAAGTACAATTAGCCGTGTCCCTGTTGTGAGTGCATGTATTTGTGTGTATACATACCTACAATGTTTGCTTTACAGAAATTTTATTAATTTTTACCTGTAAGTACATAAACATCTTTATGACAAAGGTCTTTCCTACTAGAACAGTTGTTTTAAGGAAAGAGCAAAACCTTTTAGCTGTAAAAGGTTTTGGGGTCCTGAGAAAAACAAAGTAACAGTTTGTGGTTTTTGCTGGAAGTTTACTTGCTAAATGACAAAAAGAGCTTTATATTTGAGTATCTCTGCTGATGCTGCAAGAATAATCTCTCCACCAAAAGAGTGGAAGGGTTACCCTGGGAGGTGGTGGAGTCACTGTCCCTGGAGGTGCTCAGGAAGGAGCCAAACGTGGCACTCAGGGTATGGTCAGGTTGACAGGGTTCTGTTGATCAGTCAGAGGCTGGACTCAGTGGTCTCAGAGGTCTTTTCCAGCCTGAATGATTCTGAGATTGATCAGATAGCAAGAAAGGCATACAAGCAAAGTGCATGAATTGGTTGTATTTGGAGGCCTCTCTTGTTCTCAACATTCCCTAGCTTTTTTATTACTGTATTGTTACATGACTGTATCATATTCTTGTCTTCATATTTCTGTCATGGTTACAGTGTGCCAACAAATAATCATGAGTATTACTTTTAGAAATTATCGTTGTTACAACAGATTAAAAGATTAAGACAGCAGGTTAATTATGTTTTTGAAATGTTTTCTTTTTCAGCTGACTGTGGAGGGCCAGTTGAACTTTGGGAGCCAAACAGTACATTCAGCTCTGCAAACTTTCCAAACAATTACCCTAATTTAGCTTCTTGTAAGTCATTCTTTTCTAAATCTTCAGGAGAAGTTTAACCATATAAAAATAGAGATACTAAATCTGCTTTTCCAACTCAGACACTGTCAAACAAAAAAAGGCAAAAAAAAGATCTCCGGTATACACAGTGGGATCTTTTAACTGTATTCTATATGGTACTGAGCAGAAGCTAAGGAGGCACGTGCCAGCTGAATAAAAAGGGATGAAAACAAGCATAATCCAATGGAACAGGTCCAGACAGGCCAATTCCATCCTGCCTCAGATGTCAAATGTCTTTATGTCAATGCAGCAGCACATAAGGTGATGAAAGCCCCCATTTTACCATAACCTGGTATATCTGCCAGGTTAATATCATCACTTCTGCTGTTAAATAGCTCAAATTTTCTAGAGGCAAAGAATATGTGCATGCATTTTGTAAAGAATCCTCTCTTTATTGAATGTTTCTTAACGTGCTAGTGAGAAGATGTTATTCTACTGATGTTACTTGATTTAGATTAAATGAGAGCTGGCAAAAGTGAATGCTTCAAGGAGGTTCACTCTGTCTTGTTGATGGATAAAGCAAGGAAGAGAGCTCTGTCATTGCTTCTTAATGAAATTTTAATTATTTATCCCTTCAATTGTGCTGGGATGGTAATCATAGGAGTTGTCATTTTGTGCTTCTTTTCACTTGAAATATGGCTCACATTTCCAGGATTCATTCCACAAGTTCCCAAATGAGATTCCTGATAGTGAGAAAATACTTTTCACTCCATGATTTTTTTTTTACTTTCTTTACAAGATTTATATAGTATCCACATTTAGATTAAATATGAGAAAGTATAGGCTAAACAGAAGCAAAGAGCTATTTTAACTTGAAAGACAGGCTTCTGTAACGGATTATAGAAATTATCTTACTATCAAATGAGACTTAAGTGACAAGACTATTTGTCACATTGTCACTGTCAGAAAAGAATGAGATTTACTACCTTGATGAAATAACATGAGTGATTAAAAAACCTGTGTATATGTTGTAGAACCCTAAAATTAGTTTTCAAAAATGTTTTAAGAACAAGAAACTATAGAATTTTGGATCTTGACAGCTTTTAAATACAAGATTTAAACTTCTTAATTTCTTGGGTGATTATTGACAATTTAGGAGATTTTTTTTCCCCCCAAAGCCCTTCAACAGGAAAAAGGCACAGTAAATGTAACTACTGAAAAGGTGATTTGTATCTATGTGTTTTACTATTTTCCAGGTGTGTGGTACTTGAATGCTGAAAATGGAAAAAACATCCAACTTCATTTTCAGGTTTTTGATCTGGAAAATATTTATGATGTGGTTGAAATCAGAGATGGCAGAGGACCAGATTCCTTACTTTTGGGCAAGTTGCAGCAGTGGGTACTAAAATGAATGTAACCAGACAGCTGGAGCAAACTGATGGATATAATATCATGGAAATTAAATTCCTCTCATTTCATTCGCATTTTTTGGGCCTCATTTCAGAGGAAATTCAGAGAAAAAAATTGAGAAAACATACTTTATGTGACATCAGGCTTCCAAAACATTTGCGCACATTCAGCTTTCCATGCAGTCCGTGTGAAATTAACTTCTCAGTGGATCAGACTTGTTTATGTGTGTGGACAAACAGATGGAAAATCTCTTAGCTGAACCCTATAGTTCTATGCTGATTAGTCAAATCTGGTGTTGAGGTCTGAGAGCAATCTGAGTCAGGTTTGGGGGAGCAGCTTCATCCCTGTGGTGGCAGTATGTGCTTTTGAACCCAGAACATTTTGAAATACACATGAACAAAATAGGTTGAATATATTCATGTTTTCGTGGTGAATAGCTGTCTACACAGAGAGAGGCCCACTGCCAGATGTCTTCTCTACAACAAACCAGATGACAGTGATCCTCCGGACAGACAAGTCTTCAACTGGGAAGGGATTTCTTGCAAACTTCACTACTGGCTACCATCTGAGTAAGCACCTCAACCTTTGTATTTATGAGGTTAAACCACTGGCCAAATGTATTTCAGAAAACATGGAGAGTGCAAAGTGACTCTCAGCACTTGCTCAGTAGAAAAAAATCCAAATGTTAAAGAGGAAAAGGCTGGTTACTCATCTCTACTTTATCTTTCCTGGCAGGAAAAGTGATGGGTTTCTTTCTTAGTGTAATTGGAGCAATGTCTAGATCATGTGCAACCCTGTGATATTATGCGGAAAATTGACTCATTATTTTGACCAAAATATTTTCAGATGTTAAGAGGGCAAATACTAACAATTCCCTATTAAAAAAAAAAAAAAAATTAAAAAAAACCCAAACCAAACAAAACAAAAAAAGCCAGAAAAAACATCACTTTTTAAATCATTTCAGTGTGTCATTAAAGTCTGTTTAAATGCATTTGTAAAATATTTACTATTGATAACATGCACTAGAAAAGAAAATATACCACTCTATGATGCAGTAACTCTGATCAATATTTGTAATGTGGTCCTTCTTGCATCTCTAAAAATTTGGTCTTCAGTGAGTGAATAATCTGAGAAGTACTAGTCTCTTAAATGTTTGGACAGCAGTGTTTCTGGTTCCAGCCAGATCCCTTCTGAAAGGCTCTTGATTTTCTTGGGGACTGCAATTAGACTTGTCACTCATAGTTCAGCAATCAACTCACCAAAATATGCAAAATGAAGCATAATGCAAATTATATGGAACAGTAATAAGCTTAGCAGGACAAATAATTATAGAAACTCTAGGCCACATCTTGACTGAATTAATTAGAGGCTGTATATTACTTCTATATGGAAGTCTGACAGAAGAAAAACAGAGAAAGAACAAGCAGTATGTATTCAGAGATGTGTGAAGTACCATGCACTTACCTGAACAGAAAATCAACAAGGATCTAGGCTCTTTTGCTTACTTTAACTCTCAGAAATCTCTCAAGTTCCCAGCTTGTTTAGCCACTGGCAGATTTCTCATGGAATCACAGTAGTAACAATATTGCTTTTCTTAATATTTTTTAAAATCTTCACCTTTGGTCTATATTTATAAAATTAACTTTGTTTAATCCCATTGTGCAAGACTGAGATGTTAGTTTAAATGTCCATATGAAAATTTTGCTGCTTCTTGTTCTGCCTTCTCAATCACATTTGTTCAGTCCAACAACTCTCTGCCTTTTTCTTTTTCAGCTGGTTCAGCATCTTTGCTGGGCCAGCCTTGCCCACACTTTATAAAATGAAAATTAAGCAAGGCAGAATTCTCAGGGTTGCCATTGCCAGTTCTGGTTAAATATATTTTAAATGTTCCATTTACAAAAGAATTATGCTTATTCATGATCTTTGCAGCCAAAGGAGAGAGACTAATATCATTAGCATGCAGGCTGAAGGACAAAAGGTTAGTCAGTAAAAAAAATTAACTTTAAAGAAATCAGATTTTTCTTTGTGTTTTATTTTTTCTATGAAATATTGGTTTTTGGAAAAGTAATAATCATCTGAACAGAAATAATTTTTGGCAGTATGCAATATAATAAAAATACCTTCAATTAAGAATTAAGTTATGTGAACACTTTCAATTAAGAATTAAGTTTTTATCTGCCATTAGTTACGGACACTGAATGTGTGAAAATCTGGTTCAAGCTTTTTAGAAACCATATTCTTCTGCTTCCACTTGGTACAAACTATGCTGATTGATGAATGAATCATTTTATAAGAATATTAAAAATTCAGAAGTAAAGCAATTATTTTGCTTTAAATAAGACTTCTAGATAATTAAATATTTCTGTCAGTACATCCAGGAAGGTAAAGTAAACAATTATTTGAATTTAAGTTTATGCCTGTATATTTCCTGTAATATAAATGAAGCCATTGAAATACACTTTGGCTGCAGAAAGAATTATAACTTTACATTTACTCTCTCCCTCATTTGCTTTTATTGTATAACTGATTCTGAAGTAGCTTAATCCTACTTGTATGAATGCTTTCCTTATTCCCTTTACTTTCGTTTCTTCCACCTTTCCCAACAAATACATTTCAGAAGGAGACTCTCAGCTCTCATTGCCTCTTTGCTCATATGCTTGATTTGACAGAGCTTAAGGTCTCTAAAATTTGTGAAAATGTTGAACATTTGAAAATTGAAATCATTAGTCACTTTTGACAGGATCTGACCTTTCACTCCCTTGTTTATCACTTGCAATGGAAGAACACTACTAACTGAGCAACACTAACTAGAGCGGAAGGTATAAGGCAGAGTACCACAGATTTTATTCTATTTATCTGAAAATTATCTTTATTTTGAAAGAGAGATGGATGGAAATAGAAAGAAAAGGAAATCAAAGGCTCTTCATAATATCTACACATTTTTCTTCAGGTGAACTGTAAGACCTCCTGTGAACATCAACCTTCCTCACAACCACAGATTAATTTTCCTCTCTTGTTTCCCTTCAGGGGCTTGCACAGTTGATGAGCATCAGTGTGGTAGTGGGAAATGCATCCCATTGCACAACCTGTGTGACAACATCCCTCAGTGTGAAGATGGCTCTGACGAAGCAAAATGCAGTAAGGTTTCCTTCATACAAAGAAATCATAGAATAATTTATGTTGGGAAAGATGATTAAAATCATCAATTTGAACCATTAATACAGCACTGTTAAATTCACTGATAAACCATGTCCCTCAGTGTTATATCTCCACATCTTTTAAATCCTTCCAAGGATGGTGACTCCACCACTTCAAAGTGGTTGACATGCTCAGCAGCCCTTTTGGTGAAGACATTTTTCCTAGTATCGAACCCAAGCCATGCATATTTGGCAGGAATTGCCTAGGAAAACCACCACAGAAGCTCAGTTAATGTAGACCACTGCAGGCCATGCCAATTTGCACAGCAGTACCTCACTGACTTTGTCAGGGCCAGGAAAACAGTCACTTTTCTGAGATACTGTATGGAATCTGGTGAAGAACTCTGGAAAAGGTAGGAAGCTTCTCTGTGCCAAAAACTGTAGTTGTTTATAATTGCCTCAAAAGTAAATGAAAACTCAACATATGCTTTTCTTCTGTATTCATTTTATATTTCCCAATTATACTGGCTTTTGTTGTAATTAATTAGAATTTCACAGCAGTAAAAATTCTGCAGTGCAGGGTAGAGAATAAACATGCTCTTGGTGGAAATTCCCAAATAGTTTTGTGAGTGTGAAGCCAAACTATAACACACAGCACCCTCCAGCCCACCTGGACTCCATGGGATGAATGGATGGAACAGCTTCAAAAGCAGCATCCATTCTTTGTTCACTGCTATAGCTTATTTCTCTGGGAAAGTGGTCCTTTCCAAAGAAATTCCAAGATGCAAATTGCCAAATTCATTCCAAAATGCATGTGTACAGTATCTGAATTCATTTTACACAACAGGGAAATAAGATTCTCTAAAACAATAATTTAAATGTAAGACTATTGCTAAAATCATGTTTGACCTAGCACAGCTGTTAAACTGCTCTTTCTGACAATCTGCTTTGGAGAATTAAAGATTTAAAAGTGGTCTTTCAGCTTAGCACCATTCCTTTGTTTTAAAGAGCTCTACTAGAGATCAGATATGTTTTAGATGTGTGCTGACAGTCAGTTGCTGATTTCAATATTTTTTACATGCATATATATAAAAATATACATGACATATGTAAATACATCTAGATAGATAGATTATAGATAGATGGTAGATGATAGATGGATAGATAGATAGATGTCTGAAGACACAGATTCACTCCTCAAATTAGTGCCATTGACTATTTTGTGGCAAACACATTCTTCCTTCAAAATGCATAGAATAAAATTCACTTCAGTTCGTTCTTAAGGAAAAAAACCTTGAATTTATTTTTCCAGTCATTGTTGAAGAAGATCTGAACAAGAAAACCATCACCTACATTAACATGACGTACATTTTCCCAAAGATTTATTTTGCCACTGATTGTCTATTACTTCATAACAAATTACCTCACATGAAAAGCCTGGGAGATTTGTTTCCAAAAACCCATTTAATCCAAACTTTAGATAAATCAATCTATGCCTTAAAAGAAAATGAAAATTCAATTAGAAACTCTCACATTGAGTCTTTCCAGTGTCCAAAAGCCTTGCTCATTTTCCTGACACCAATTTCAATGACTTATCAGAAGTGGCAACTTGAACTAGACAAACTGTCTTTTCAAATCTTCCAACTTCTGAAACTTCCAGGGACTGCAAAGAAATGCCAAAATTCTAAAACATATGATATCTGAATTAAGCAGTTGTCGGATCCTCAATGACTTTATTATTTCTTACTAATAATGTATTTGGAGAAGAACATGGATCTGATGAGGAGAAAGGAAAAGGACTTATAGTTCAAGTTCTCTCAAGAAGAGAGGTGTCAAAAGTAATTTGGAGAAATCTTGCCATGCATACAATTCCAAGATGTTTAAGAAGCTCAGCAATTTAATTTAATCTAATCTAAAATTTACCATTAATTAATTAATCAGTGTAAATCACCTCTTTCATTCATGCACTCCAGGCGTCACAGTGGCATTTCTAAAAATCTGTGTTATTTACTATGGTGGGTACTCTATGTGGAAGCATTTTGGAGGAAAAAGATTTTTTGCACAAGTAAGATTTTTAAAAAATATATTTTGAAAAACAATAAATGTCAATGCATTGCATGCTTTTCTCTACTTCACAACAGCAATACATGTAATCTGCCTAAAATGCAGCTGTAGCTGCCAAGTCACATATGAGATTCTTCTGACATTATTATATATAAATTTAAGATTATATAATAAAATTCTTATTTTATATACCTGTGTATACATGAGATTCTGTTGGCCATACAGTCCAAATCATTAGTCACTATGCCAATAGCATAAGACTTTTTACCAATAAGTTAATGAGTTTCTGAATTCTTGTTCTGAATATTTTCTTTTGGGAAAAGTTTTTATAGAAGGACTTATAGAAGCGTTTTGAGTCAGCTTTAATTATTAATATGAATGTTTTAACTAAAACTGCAATGAAAACAGTAGCAATTGGAACTGGAAATCTATTATTTTTTTGATCAACAAGCATTTCAACCTTATTTCCAGTCAGTATTACTGAGCATCGTGGTACTAAGGCTTCACTCATTATTTGGAAATTATATAATGCTGACTAAGAAAAAAATGCATTGATTAGCGTTGATGGAAAATGGACTGTTTATTGTCTATTTCTGAGACATTTGCAAAATACAAGGTATGAAACTCTCCTGTGGCAGAAATATAGGAAATAACAATAGCATTTCCTTCCTGTGGGAACACAACATCCTGGACATGCCGGGTTTATTACCTCCATAATGCATTTTACCTTTTTTTGTGTTCTTCATTGGCAATAATAAATCCCTTTCTATTACATTTCTGTTTGCTTGGGGTGGGGGAGGAAAGTGGTTTGCAACCTATCTAAAATGTTTCTGCCCATTTTGTTCTCCAGTGAGATTACTCAATGGCTCTCTGAGCACTGAAGGGCTGGTGCAGGCCAGAGTTGGGAAGTCATGGCACCTGGCATGTGCAGATGGTTGGAGTGAAGAGATTTCAGACAGTGTTTGCCAGCTGCTGGGGTTGGGGTGAGTGATAAATATTCATTGCCCTCTGTGACTTGTTTGCAGATTTACTGAGTGTATATTGGCATTTTCCTCCTCATTTCACTGGTGTACTCTCCAAAAAAATGGCAAATGTATCTGTCAAGTGGAGTGCTTGGTGTGCCAACAAATTTGAGAATGTGGCAAACCCTGTCTTGGTGATATTCAGCACAGGATTGATGACTCTGAACATGGCATGTTGGGCATGAGGATGCATACTGGCGAACACTGGGAAAATGTTGTGGATGCATCACCCTTTCATCACTTTATGTCATCATTTACATCTTCACTTTCATAAGGATGGCTCAAGAGTAAAGCTGGAGCCAACAGCAGCCTTGGCTGCTCTGCTTTTGTAGTGCTGCTGATCATTCCAAGCAGAGATCATCACTTGGATATTCTGCTAGAGTAGAATGGAATTCTGGAATTCTGCCAGGTAGAATGGAATGTTGAGTTAGACTTAGAGCAGGGATGGAGTAGGGAAGTATATGGTAGAAAAATAGATTTGGCTTTAGTCCCTGTTCAGAAGAATTTTCAGGGGAAACATGGGAATTGTAGAGTGTAGGGTGTGGCATTTTTCAATCTGTGGTAAAATTTATGGCCTAAATTTTGGCCTTACATCATGTGCTACTCCACTTCCATCCACTAAATAATTAGCTTTCCTGTAGTGCTGAGGTTTTTAGGGAATGTCACTCACCCAACTAATAATCAGACTAAATTCTGAGCTTGCAATTCATTATTTTGGTCTGTGACCAAAGAAAGATCCTTACAAATCCCCTTCTGATAAATTAATTTCAGCAATCACAGAGTTAGAATGACTTAGAAAAATATCCAAGTGTTATTTCAGGAAGGCTTCTAATTGGATGAATGTCTGCTGGTTTATTGGTTTTTTTACTTTTTTCCTTTGGGTGAGTACTGAGTTTACATAAAAATCAGGTAGCTACATGCAGAAATCCTGACTGTAATTTCTGTATGCATGCATATAAGAACATACAAACTGTGTTTAAATGTGCTTCTGGTCAAATACCTTGTTCCTTAGAGTGACCAGTGGCCTTCTCTTTCTGATTCTTTCTGCCCCTGCCCTGCCTCCTTTCCCTTCTGGACAGAAGTAATTTGGTGGTCTACTGATTTCATTGACATATTTGATAAGCTTCAACAAGCTTTGCCTTCCATGGTATTCTAGCTTTTAAATATTAGTTAATGCTTTTTTTTCCCCCATAACCTTCTGCAGCAGTATCTTTCAGGTTGTCTCTATAAACAACTCAGGTGCACTTACTAAAAGAGTTCCTATCAAGCTTCCTAGTTATTTGTTATAATTCAATTTCTCAGTTTATAACATACTCCCGTTGTCTAGAAAAAATATTTTTAAGCCTAACTTGTATCACTTTTTGTAACCTGGGTACTACTGCAGTCACAGGATAGGACAAAATTCTCATATGGGTGTGTCTATATTTATGTATGTATTAATATATTAATAGGTATAGATATATAGAGATGTGTGTGTGTAACTTCTGTGAGCACCACACTATTCTGCTTTCCTTGAATCCCCCTGTAGCAGCATATTTCTTAATAAGTATCACCATATTTGTTACTAAATGGATGTTTGCAATAGCAGGTCCTGACTAGGCTGTAGCTTATGCTCCTACACTGAATTACTATCTAGAATCATGTTTTATTAGAAAGGCTAAACTTCACCTGGGAGAATTTAGTTTTACTATTAATTGCCTATACATTTGCTAGTCTCACTTTCTGTTTAATTTATGAAAAGGACTGAGCTGATAGGAATCCTGCATCATATCCTGATTATTTATGTACCTGGGCTACAAAGTGCAATGCTCCTCACAGGTTCCAGTAAATCTAAGTGTGAATCCTTCTGCCTCCATTTTTCAAATATGTGGCTGTTGCATTTGTGATTTGTACCAAACAAGAAGCCAGTCTGGGGACATGCTTATTGTGCATCTACAAAATACACCTTAGGCAAATAATTTACAAATCTTCTTAATGAGTCTGGGCTGCAAGATGAACAAATTGATGCTCTGGAGAAACCTGAAAATAATCCTTTGCTCAGCTTCCACTTGTAGCTGAGCAAGCGCTGCTAAAATCTTTTGTCAGCATCTTATTTCCTGGAACCAAGAAAATCACACACTGAGCTTTTCACCATTGCATTGGGCAGATGCAAAACAATCCTGTTTCCCTGGGACCAGAGCCAGCTGGGTCTTTGCTAAATTGTACCCAGGAATGAGGGTAGACCTGGCAATTTTATCACACCTAAAAATCCAACAAGTGTGAGAGTTTTTAGTCTTTACTCTGCAAACCTTCATTCTATTTTCTTCATGAACTTGCAACATTCTTCAGAAGGAAATTAGGACCTGGGAATACTTTGCTGGTCTCAGCAAAGTTCTTCATCATAGAATTTGACTCTGCCTACCTGGCTTGGCACTTTACTGCCCTCTCAGACTGTCTAAAAGCACTTCCAGGCTGAGCAATGCAGCAGTAGTGACTTTTCCAGCAGGTGGATCATACAGCTCTCCTGGTGGCAAAGCAGGGTTGTTGAACACCTCTTTACTTCATACACAGCAGATTTGCAGGCAGATTCCAGACTTCATCCTTCCCAAGAGAGTGAGATTTACTGCATTTGAAGAGAAGACACTGTGCAGGTGCTCCCTGTGCATTAAACCTGCAGGTGCTCCTTGTGTATTAAACAAATGGTTCCCTTTTTGCTCCTGAGATTTGTAAGGTTAAAGGGCCAAATGGGAGGTTGTCATCCCCCCAAAAATTATTCAGTCTAACCACAGCTATCTTTTTTCCCCATGCTTCCTCACGGGAAAGCAAATATGTTTCATAGATATGTGTTCCAAACTGGTCATTAGAAGTATCACGAAGTACATGATGCAGAATGGACTAGAAAGTAAATCTGGATATGGGTTCTAAATGTCAAAAAAAAATTGTCTCACCAATAGCACAGAGAATTCTTAGTTCAAAAAGCCATTGCTACCAAAAAAAAAAAAAAGTTGAAGAATAGACTAATTAATTCCTTTAAATTGACTACATGACCTTTAAAGGTGCCATCCAACCCAAACTGTTCTGTGATTCTAATGAATACACCCCACTCTTGATCAATAGCAAACATGACACTATTGACTTATTCCACAGCCATTCTGATTTCAACAGATCTATGATGTGAAAATTAACTTTTTTTTACTCCATTAGATTCTTCATTATAAAAAATATAATTCAATTTCTTTCCTAGACAATATAGTATAACTGCACCCCTCAAAAAAGCGAGACTGTGATACCCCAAGGTTCAGATATTACTGCCCTGTTGGCATACCAAGTTCTAGCTCCATACATTTAAGAACTGGTATTTCAAACCCTTCATTGTGGCACAGAAAAAACAAACTTTTTTATTTATTTATATTTAGTGCTATCAAAAGAATTAACTAATATCCCTTTCAATATGAATGTAGCATTATAAATCTTAGAATAAGATGTAAGACTGGAAGCAAGAGACTCACATTTTAATCCAAACGAGTTTCAAGCCTCAAAAATCCCCTGCTAAAGGATCATTATTTGAGGAGAATAAAAAAAAAATTAAAAAGCTGGTGTTTATTCTATCAGCATAATCATTTCCCAAATATTGCTCCACTGGTGGAATAAGGTATATATCTAAATATATGCATGTGTCTTTTTGTCCCAGGGATGCAAATATGTCCTCAGCTGTATTATTCACTGGAGATGGCCCATTTGTCACCATCACCAAAAGAGGTAGCCAGAGCCTAATTTTTACAAAAAGGTGGGTACAGCGAGATTTCTTCCTCATACTAACAATGTCTTTAAGTGTTGTGGTGATTATTTATGCACTAATATATAGCTCAAATCCTAACTGACATCTCTATCCATTTACTGTGGAAATTATATGCTCTTTTATGAAAATATTTCTTATCTAGAAATCTCTAAATTATGAGTATACAATATAGTAGAATTAAGACTACCTATATATATAATATAGAAGAATTAGGATGGAGTGACAATCACTCATAGTTATAGAGTAGTTGTCAAAGTAGATTCTCTCTGTAATCAGCACAGAAAAATAAGCACTGCAAAATGTGATCCATCAAGGCATCTCTTGAAATATGATGAGTCACACTCTATAGCTCTTTAACTTTATTGATATAGACTTTGGACACACTGAGGATTCCTAATTTAAGCCATCCACAGACAGGAATCTATATTTAAACAAACTATCCCCACTCAAAAGATGACTTCTGGATTTGTCTCCACTTTTACAAGTGAATCATTAGACGACATGATCCTCAGAATACATTTGATTCTATTCTAACCTTTCTCAGTCCAAATAACTGCTGAAGGGATTCTGAAGGGTACTAGAAACTGGTAATTTCTTGTTTCAGATTTAATGAAAATGTGATATTAGCACAGGATTACATCCTCAGGATATGGTGGGATTTACAACACAACTCCCAAACAGAAAGGCTTGCCATCATCAGTTTAAAGAATTGTAATGACTTCAATTACTGTTTTCTGTTTATAAGAGGCTTTACTGTATATTTTTTTCTGGATTTCTACCAGAACACTGAGCCAGAAAATTACTGTCTAATTGCTAAAATGCTGAAACCATGTTGAGGACAGCAAGAGTCCATGTTCTTTCAGCTTCTCTTAATAAACACAACACAGTGACAAAGCAAGAGACATATCTTAATTTTCTATGGTCTATTATTTTGCCTACACACACACAAAAAAAAGTTACATTTTATGTTCTAATTATACTCTGTTAACCTCATGAGTGGTGAAAGTACCTTAAACTAATGGAATATCAATAGAGGCTATTTTTCTTTTTTTCTTGAGTGAATGTCTAAACCAGCATTGCCACAAGACATCTTGAAGAGCAGTAATGATTTAAAGATGTCTTCTGTTAATACCTGTTAAACACTAAAAGTGATTAAACCAGGAGGAGGAAATGGAATAAGTTAATTTATCTTAGTTGTATTTCTGTGGCAGAAATAGGTGTCTTCTCCCAGGTTTCATCTGGACAGCTGATAGGAATCATTTTGCAGGGTGACACTATTGCAGATTCACACATGGTTTTTCTACATATAATGAATGCTAGAAAGATCACACAGATGTGATAATTTAAGCAACTGAATTCATTAACTGGTAATCCAATTATAAAATGTATTTCTTACATTGTCTTTGTTTTTTTATTCAAGTGCATCCACCATTGAAACAAAGGAGGGCACATATAACATAGGGCTTGAAATCTGCAATGACAGTCAGCAAAGGAATTCTCTGGTGCCCTTAGGTAATGTGATTTTTGGCAGGATTTTTTTGTAAGAGCCCCAGATCCTGCCTTTTAGATACATGTGAGCAGATTCCACAGGAACTAATTGTTTTTGCCAGTTCTAAGTGAAGATCATGCTCACAGATACCCTAACTGCTCCAGATTTCTGCCTGGCATGCTGCTTGACAGCTGACACTCAGAGAGGCACAGAGGAGGGTGTTCAGCACATGCCTCTGGTGCCTTTTGGCCACTCCTCTGCAGACCAAGGGGCAGCTCAGAACTGTTGGGCTGAAGTGCAGGCAAGGAAGTGCTTCTCCTGCTGGGAGCTAGCTCCACAAAGAGAGAGAAAAAAGCAGAGGCAAATGAAGCAATTTCTGCTGAAGCAACCAACCAGTAGGTACTTGTGGTGGGACAGGCAACTCCCTTTACACTGAAAATGTAAAATTATAGGGACAAATCTGACACTTTGGTTGTTAGTTCAGGTAGTTTATGCATCTACCTATGAGAAAGCATAGGATTAGGTAAAAGACCTAATATACAGCACCACTGAACCCCCCCTTTGTAGGCCTATGAAGGCACCATGGAAGAGGGTATTTAGTTGAAGTTTATGCAAAGGTGATTTTGGTTTCTTGCATTTTTGTTTTTTTAATATTTGTCTGGTTACGGATTTGGATACATGTCACAGAAAACGGTTTCCACTTTTTAAATTACAGCTTTAAGATTAGATACCTACTTTGAAGTGGAAAATGGCAATGTGGGACTATTCAGGGCCAGAGGAATATCTCATTTGCACCCCACTATAGTGAAGGTTTAACTGGGGAGGTGGTGGGTGGTTGCAGTTCCCACTTTATTTTATGTCCCTCTGTGCCATTGGGAAATTACTGGGTCACATCTCACTCACAGCAGATGAAAAATTTTAGAGCAAACACAGTTGAGGGATACATCATTCCCTATCATGTTTAAAGTATCCTTCACCTACTCAATTTAAAAATGAAATGTGGAGATGCTCACTAGAAACAAACTGTTGGCAGAGCTTGGTTTTCTATCTTCCCCTCATTCTCATTTCTGTGTGTATCAGATTTGAATTGCTAGCACGCACACTGTCCCAAGTGTTTCAGATTCATTACAGACTATGAACATAATATTAAAACCTCTGGGTATCAGAAATGCTTGAGCAGTTTTGATCTATGGTCTTGTGGTCTTCAGACTCTGGCTTTATACATTTGCTAAATAATTTCTAACCTAACATATGCAACTGCGTATTTTACAGTAGCATTATTTTCTTAGCAAAATGATACAGGGATATAAAACTAACCCCTTAAATCCTTTGGCCACACTGATCTCTAGTGGTAAGGTATTGAAAACATCTCAAAGGTAGGAAAAAATGCCATAGGCAGCTATAATTTATTGCAAATCTCTCTCAGGCAGATGACCCATCACCCTAAAACACAAGAAGAGTCTATTTTTATTTCCATAATATAAATCAATTAAGTGTCCACTGAAGAGGAATATGTACATTTAAAGCTGTGTAACATATAATATTGCATACTTATAATTAAAACATAATTTAAACATGTAGCATTAGTTACTATACTTAACAAGCTGATACTGCTAAATGAATGTACTTTCATATATATGATTGTACAAATTTCTGTGTGGGTATATGTATATATATTTGACAGTCAGAGTTATCTGGTGTGCAGATATTTGGGATTTAATTGCACTTTCATTCTAGAGAACACTGTTGGGACGACCTGGTGGTTCATCTGCAATGTAACATTCAATGTAAGTACAATGATGTTCAATGTAAGTACACAGAATCCAGGAATATTTCACAGACAGATCAAATTGTTCAGACCATAAAGCCAAATGTTTATGGCTTGAATGGAAAGGTTAGGGAATGGACTATAAAAGCTATACTCATAAATGATATAAACAAAGGAAAATTTAGTCTTCACTCGATTTCAGTGTTAAGTGTACACTAGAGAGGGATCTGTAGTGAAAATATTTCTAAAATAAATGTATAAAAATTCCAGAAGATTTGAGGAAAGAAAACATCTCAATCCAACTTAGACAGCTGCATCCTGATTTCAGCTATAAAAACCCAAACTTTTTTCCACAGTATTTTTGAAGAGCAGTTCAGATTCTACAAAGTTTTTGCCAAGAAAATTGTTTTTGCCAAGAAAATTGACTAGTCTAATAAAATATGCTACATTCCTTTAATTTTTTAAAATTTGATTTTATTTTATCTTAGCTTGTGGAAAACACCTGGTAATTCAGAATAATGGAACAAGAATTGTAGGTGGAAATGATGCCAGAAGAGAGGCTTGGCCTTGGATAGTTTCACTCCATTTTAATTTCCAACCCGTTTGTGGAGCTTCCCTTGTCAGTGACGAGTGGCTGGTGACAGCAGCACACTGTGTCTATGGGTAAAGTTCTTTTATGTGCAAGTTCACTAAGGAGGCATCAGATTATGAACAAATTGTGACACTGATATGAAAAATTAACAACAAACTTCTCATTTAATGACACGCTTTGAATCACTTGTGGGCTCAGCTGAAAGGTCCTTTACCTCCTGGTAAATCCTCAGTCCTTACTTTAATGCAGACAATTGTGGAAACCAAGCAGCATTTCCTGAATAATAAGGAATTGCACTTTAAATGCATGGTATTAATACAGAGCATTGGTACTTAATACATAATTATTGTGGGCCTCCATAAATTGGGTGAATCCCTCAACCAGTGGAATAAAAGGTGACATCATATCCCATAAATTAAACTCAGCATCCCTCCTACATATTATCCTGGATTGATTAAGATTTACTGTGCATCACTGGAATGAATCTTGATTTATGTGCATTGATTAGGCAATATTGGATATCCTCTCCATGGTGTTATTTGTACCATTCAAAGAAGTGGTGCATATTTAAATATTTCCTAAGATTTGCTTTCATAATATCTACAATAAATACAGATGTTGTAAAAGACATACAGAAACTGGAATGGCAAAAAAAAAGTCAACAAAAAAATCCAAAACCAAAATTAGAGTAGAGCTTTCACTACAAATAGCTAAATGGTAAGGCAGCGGAGACTATGCCAAAATCCTAACACTGCCTCGTGGCATGACAAGCACTACATTCCACACAAAGACACTAAAATGAAAAGGATTAATCCCCTTAGTTTCCACACAATAAATCCACAATTGTCTTGATACTTCCTTTTCATGTGAATCACCTTTCTATTTTCAACTAAATCTAATTTTGCCTTTGCTAGAATTTTCCTAAATTGAAGCCTGCGGTTTCACACCTTCTGAACATTTAATATTAGAACAAAAGAACATCTTGATGTCAAACCAAAAGATAAGCAGAAACCAATTCAGTCTAACAATCAGGATCAAAATGTAATTTTTAAACCATAAAGTGATTGATTAAAAAACAGAAAATATTTAGGTTCTCTGATGAACACAGCCTTAAACCAGCATGTGTAGATTAGGAAAAAAAATGCAAATTATGTCATATTTTGTTTTAGCATATCTTGTTTGACTGAGATTAAAAACTAAGGGACTAGTTTTCTGAGTCTGTGAGCTGCAGCATTTCCAACATCTCAGACCTCTTAGACATTCCATTACACTTTTCTAACTAGGACCGATATTAATTGCCAGCAGTCAGCAGTATTCTTCATAGTGTTTAAAAAGCCATGGTAATTTAGTTAATGTATTTCCCTCCTCTGCACCAGCACCTGATTAATTCATTATAAATAATGCATTATAAGCTCACCATAAAAAAATCAGCAATGCATATGTGCAGTGTGGATGTTTAAGACAGTGATACTCACAGAATTCTAAGCACATCTGCCCCGTTCTATTTATTTGACAAAACATGCAAATGCTACGGATTGCCACGAGGCTAAATATCAGCATTTTATCTGATACACAATTTTCAAGACTTCCATTAATCATTCCTAATTGTGAATACTCTCTCTGCAATTTCTAGGAGACAACTGAAGCCGTCCCGCTGGCAGGCGGCTCTTGGCTTGTACAGCCAGTCAGACCTGGCACAGCCTCCAACAGTGGTTCAGAACATTGACAGAATAATTATAAACCCTCATTACATGAAGCAAACAAAAGACAGTGATATTGCTCTGATGCACCTTCAATACAAAGTGCAGTATACAGGTGAGTTTTTGTTTTCCCAAAAGACCCGTTTATTCTATTATGCTAAGTATATGAGGGTGGTGTGGAGTCTGCTCAGTGATTCCTGGATATCTTGGCAAAAAGTGGGTTTGAATTAATGAACATTTTCTGGTATGACTTCATAAAAACCTGAACACAGGGAAGAGGTTGAAATTGATTACTTGTTTCTCATTCACAGATTACATACAACCTATCTGCCTACCAGAAAAAAATCAACAGTTTTCACCAGGAATTAACTGCTCCATTGCTGGCTGGGGGGATATTAGCAATGAAGGTGGGTCATCTGCTTGGAAAATTCTGACAGGCATGTAGCTGTGAGGGCAGGCTTGTTCCTATTCCACAGGAGTTGATAAGGTCAAATAGTTTAGAGAGCTACTCTTCCATATGAAATTTAGGAACTATGCCATTCCACTATTCCTTGTCTGAAGCAAAATGATACTTATAACATCTCTTAGAAAAAAAACATGCATATCTAAGTTCATTAGGCTATGAAGAAAGCTTCTTACATCCACTTAGAAGTTATGATGACTACTTTTCTCAGCATGAAATATGTGCATCTCAGTTCCAGATATTGGGTGGGGGAAGAGGAAGATTAGTCTTTCTGACAATGTGCAAATGATTTTCCCCAGAAGTCAAGAAAGCTGACTGCAGTGTGAAGTGTATGTTCTGTTTGTATGTCATCTGCTACAGATTTGGAGTCTCTCTGAAATAATAAACATGCCATTTCACTTCCACAGTTAAATACATTGACTTCTACATTAAATTACATTTAAAATTTTGGGTAGTAATTAATAAAATAATTTTTTAAAAAAACTTTAAATAACCAAAGTTACACAATGAATAGCGAGGAAGCACTAGACAACCCATATTCCTAAGTCTTTAATCATCCCTTAGATCTCCCCACAGTGAATTCATAGTCATTGATTTTAGTAATCTTGATTCAATTATAACCAAATTCAGTCCCATTACAAAAATGAAAGACAGAATTCAGTTAATGAGCCCTGTTTAATCAGAGACTGTGTTACAGGAGCATAAGCCTGAGT
>NW_005054513.1:680269-695708 GCF_000277835.1 Geospiza fortis
CAGTGGGATGCATGTATTTAATGCTGCAGGTAAATGTACTTTGTATTCTCATCAGGTCCCTCTTCAAATATATTGCAAGAAGCAGAGGTCCCTCTCCTTTCTAATGAAAAATGCCAGCAATGGATGCCAAAATATAATATTACTGAGAATATGCTCTGTGCAGGATATGACATGGGAGGAATAGATTCCTGCCAGGTAAGTAGAAGCAACTCATTTCCACTACTGGCATAAACCTCATCTAGTTACTGAATAAAACTCTCCCTGATCCTCCACTCATGAAAAACAGAACAATCTCTGTCCATTAATGTAACTTCTACTCATGGTACTTTGCCCATTTAATAATTTATCAGGATACAAGTTTAATTTATTTTTGTGTGTGTGCCATCTCGGCATAAACAATCATGGCAGGAGATAAATATGAGGACTGGGAATTTTTTGCATTAGCTTTTTACTCCTGCTGAGTAATTCCATGAAGGAGAGAGACACATACTTGGAGAAATGCAGAGAACAGAGAAACACATACTTGGAGAAATGCAGAGAACAGAGGAATAAATACCAAATCGACTGAAGTCTCAGAAATCCTTCATTATGGGAAAGAAACATAGCAAAGCTGCTTTTCCCCAGAATGTGCAGACTCTGGAGACCTTTCCCAAGCAGACAGCACAGTATTTCAGGGAGGCTGCCTTTCTGCACTGATATATGTTCGTGTGGGTTTAGTTTTTTATCCATTCCAGCTCTCTTTTTAACTCGCTGCTTCTCTTTGAGAATGTCCTCAGAGGTGGCTGCCACATGATTTTTCTTCCAGCAATATGGAGTCTGTGGTATGGAGACTGGCTGCCTTCCCTCAAGGCTGATGAGGAGCATTCTCACATAATTCCTATTGCCTTGCCCTACCAACCTAAGCCTTCACCACCTGCCCTGACTTTGCCCAGTTTAGTCTAGAAAAAGGACTCTCTTCAAGCCTAATGTCCTTTCCCTTCATGATGGTTTTCCTCATTCCCTTTTTCTTTCTGAACCTTATACTGAACAAAACCAAAACAACAACAACAACAACAGAAACACAAAACAAAACAAAAACCAATTCCATGTAGGACCACAGGCTGATAGAGAGTACAAGTGACCAGCACTGTGATCAATGACCAGTCAGCCATGAGCAAAGATAAACAAGTGATTCCTGATAGCACATCCCCCTTTAGGCTGCTGTCACAGCCTTTAACATTCTGGGGTGCCCCAGGGTTATGGGCAGAAGTATTTTAATGGCTGAGTCCTTGCAGAATTCTCTGGTAAAGATCCATTCACAGGGCCTGGAGAAGACACAATTAATACTGGTTCAATGAACTTGATAGACAATGAAAAATAGTAATTGTTTTCTTTCTCATCAAAACAAGACACCCACGGCTGACTCATCCCCACTCAAGCTAAATCAAATTCAGTCTCTATTACAATGCTACATCCGCTAAACTATTGAAAAGGAGGTGAGAGAAAAGAACACCTTTTCTGGCAATCTTGTTATTTTGTTCTCTAAAATTGAAACTGTGGAAACTCTGGGGTGACTGAAAATAGAACTGTGTTTTGGCTGAATATATTCAACAGAAAAAAATCCTCCACATTTATCTGGGCTTTGTGAAATATGAAGGGCTGAACATTAAAGGAATAAGATTTTTTAAAAAATCTCTTGAAGTCCAGTCCTGTATCGGAAGACTGATGACAGCTTAAGCTCACATCATTTAAAAAATAAAGAAAAAAGGAAATTGATAATTTGAAATTTTTTTTTTTTTACATGGAAATATTCATATTGATCTCACTTCCGGGTGCTCAGGACATACAGCCATAGAGCATCTGTGATTAAGGAACAAAATGAACAAACATCATAAACAGGCTCTGCCTGAGAGTTGACACTGCTCACTTTTAACTTTTGAATTTGTCATTGCAGGGGGATTCAGGTGGCCCTCTGACATTTGAAGACGGGGACAAGTGGTTTTTGGTTGGTGTGACATCATTTGGAGAAGGATGTGCTCTTCCCCAGCGACCAGGAGTGTATGCTCGAGTCACCATGTTTGTGGACTGGATCAAAAGCATCATCTATTAGCTTGATATTTTTTAATTATAGCAATGGAGTTCAGATGTTGAAAGTAAGACATTGCATAATGATGTAAACTAGGCTGCCATTTCAATCTCACAGAGAAACTAAATAAACACGTAAATCTTGGTGAGGAAAACTTTGGTAACATTTGTTTGTTAATAAGACCCATTTCCAAGTGAGCAAAATATTTCAAAAGAGATGCTGTGGTTTTGTTAATAAATAGTTTTGTCATTTTACTTTTTGTTTTATACAGGATCTTAGGAAAACAGGTTCTTTGAACATCAGGGCATTAACTGCACAAGGGAAGGCTTTATGAACCACGAGGAGTAAAAAAACGTTTGCAAACTGTAAATGCTGTAGTGAAAAAGAATCAAAATTGTTAATATCAAGTGAAATATCTGGTTTATGTTTTTACATTGTGTTTTTCAATGTGCAATTTCATATTAATGCAGAGTCAACTCTTCTCAGCAATCTCTCTGCACATCAAAATGAAGGTGCATGTCCTCTCTCCAAACTGGGCTCATGGGACTTCCTCTGCCTTGCCTCTTACAAAAGGCTCTGGAGTGAGGTTTATGGATTGTGCAGAAAGGCTGACCATGGATCATGCTGCTTTCTAATGAATAAACTGAATGTCAGCCAAATGTTCTCTCTTGTGTAATGTGCTTGGAATTAATAGAGTTAAAAAACGATTGAATAAAGCTTTTTAGTTTTCTTTCTAGGCAAATGTTTGGCAATTATTCAAACAATTATAGAGATGTGTTTTTCCACACCCAACCACAGACTCACAATACTGCAACTTCTTCTCATAAAAACTGATGTTTCTAAAAACATTTGACAATAATGAGTACCAGTTCTCTCTCAAGAATAATAGTGTTTCCATATTACATGCTTTTCCTGCACTGGTGATTTTTAATATATATTTTGTGCTTTGTAAAAAAAACCAGCAGGCTATCCCATTACAGCATTCTAAAGAGGAAAGAATATGAAAACTAAAATAAGGGGTTTATCTTCTTGAGCTCTTTTATAAATCGGTTTCTATTAAAATATAATTACTTGTTCAAATGCCTCAAATTCTATGGTATTAGTGTAATATGATGCACTTCTTTATTTCTATTTTCACACCAGTGTAGGACTTTAATGTATTTATCATTCCACAGTACCAAAACTACAAAAATCATTCTCACTTACTGCATAAGTGTATCTACACATATACACACAGGTGTTGTGAGCTCCTGGATTTGGTTCTTACAACCCTAAATGAAGGTATGGAATGCTTGCAAACAGATGTTGGCAGTCACTGATAAAAAGAGTCCCAAACTGCTTTCAGGTCTTTGTAATTAGAGAACTAGGTCCAGACCAAAATCTGCAGCTTTATCAAGACATCTGTGATCACAAAGAACACAGATAAATGTAATTATGACAGAGAGAAGGTAAGAAGGTGTTTTAGACAGTCTCTCATATGAAAGACACAGTTTTTTGGCATTAAAATATTAGAGCTGCAAATTTTATCTTTCATAGTGAACCATTGTTTCTCCTATTAGTCTAAAAAGTAGAACATTTTGCTACCAGTATAAATTGATTTGGATTAAGCAATTACATTAAAATGCTTAAGTAAAATATGACCTGATTTTTGCATTATTTACCATACATCACTATTGTACATTGTGTTTCAGTCTGTTAATGAAATACAAAAACCAATTGAAAGCAGATCCAGTCACTAGAAAATGTGCTTACCAGGAATACAGTAAGATACTTTTATTTGTGTGCATTTTCTTGCTTTCCAAAATGCAAAGCGTATTTTGAGATAAACATTGATAAAACAACTCATCAGACTGAAAAAGTTGTGTACTTATACAGTATACACCTGTATAAGTATATATAAATATATTATACATATTTATAATATATTATATATTTATACTATATAAACCCTGGCATAAAAAGATATATCACATAAACTATTTTAATTTTGAAAACCATTTTATTTCAACTAAATATGTTTAGATAAAACTAACATAACCTTAGTCAACCACATTCTAGCCTTTGGTCAACATCCTCAGCTTCAGTTGCTTGCAAATTAACCTGTGAAGAAACCAGTCAATACCATGTTAAAACACTTGGGCAGAACAGATTATTTGCAACTGAGTCAGTTCCAAGATGCTTTGAAGCAGAGGATGGATATGGTGATAAATATGGAAATATTTCACCCCAATAGCCAATATTTCCTATTTCTACATGCAGTCTGAGCACACTACAACAGAAGCACTGGATGCCACTTCCCCATCTGCCTTCATGCAGAGTTGGAGACAGGTCTGTGCCAATGCCTGCCTATCCATCACTTTCACTCTGTAAAAAACACTCCTGACGATATTTTCACTCTCCTAACTGCTGCTTCAAAATCACTTCTGCTGCCATTAACCATGATATTGATAATGACAACTTCACGTGTCCTTTGGAAGTATGAAGAAATAGTTAATCCTTAAGTTAAAGGGAGCTGATCCTTCAAGACCATAAAGATGTTAATCCTTAAGTTAAAGGGAGTTAATCCTTCAAGACCATAAAAATGAAGTTCTTTTTACCACAACTCTTCTCAAGAAAGAGGTCTCTCCTCCCCCTCAGTTGAGTTAATCAATATTTACATCAGTAGGAAAACAATTCTGGTCTTGGTGATCATGTAGGATCATAGTATTTTCTCACTGCAAAGGAAATTGAAGCAGGGGATTGAACAAAGAAAGAAGTTCCTACTGAATGGAAGAACTATAGAATACTTTAAGTGGAATAACAATACTTAACCTGAACAACAGGAGGAATTTTCTTTGAAAAGGAAGCAAAGCCACTGCATAACAACAGCTTTAAGATACTTCCAAACGTGCTTCAGCAACTAATTGCACAATTAGTATTAATGAAAACTTTAAATATTTTTTTTCTGTACCCAGAAAATTGAGACACTTTTGTGTCTGAAGTGATGTGGTGAACATCAGCCAGCACAGTGCAGGCAACCCCTCAGTTCTACTTTGGCCAGTCTCTCTCCAGCCAGTGGTGGTTATCAATCTGTGTTAAAGCCAGCAAGGTTGAACTCAGGCTCTTGACCTCCTGGTGCAACAGCAGTAAAATCCCTGAACTTTTGCTCTGACACCAGATTGTCACCAACAAATCAACCAGAGTGCTACTGCCACCACCCCAGACTGCTCCTAATGACTGGCACAACCACTCTTAAGGCACAGAAAGCTCTTAAGCTACCAAAGAGAATGGACATTAATGATGCTAATCATAACTCTAAAAGACAGCTTTAAATGTAACACAGTTACCTCTAAATCTATCCATCAATTAATATAATTAATGCGGTTCTAGATAATAGTCTGAGTAATGTAGGAATCAATTTATGAGAGCCATTTCCAAGAAAAAGCCTTTTTCTTCTCTTTGTTCCAACATTATATTATTCCTAACAAACTATTAGCTATATTTAAATGACCTTTAATGTCTTTTTTATGTAGACTTACTGAAATAGTAATTTTAAAGTCTTGCCCAATTAAATTCTTTTTCCATCAGAAAAATATTTGACTGAAGTAACAACTCATAGCTGCCTTTAAAGGGCACACCATTAACGACGTATCACTTTCCAAGTTTTATGTTGACCTTGAGCCAATATGAAAAAAGGTTATAGTCATTCCCTGGCAAAAGGAATTCATTCTATGACAGCAAAGGGCTTTGATGAATCCTTGAATTTTGCCATATCAGATTGATGTCACAATATGGCAGCTGTTTCTGTCAGCAATCATGTCATTATTTAATAAAATAATATTTGTTCGCGAGGTTCAAAAACTGTGTTAAGTGTGCAAATAAACACTAAACAAATATTTTGTATCAAACTTTTATGCAAAGATAAATAATTGTTACACTGTAAAATTGTCAGTTCCATTTACTGTACATTGACTATACAATACAATGCATGAGAGACTAAAAGAAACAGAGGAGGTTTGTTTAACTACAAACAGTCTTAAAACTGACATACACTGTGGATATTTCCCCATAAAAACTTCAAATGCTCTGTTCATTTCATTGCTCACAACTAGCTAACTTACATCTCTTAGCAAAATAAACACATACCCTTTATTTAGCATGGCATATTTTGTTACTGAATTAATAAACAAACATCATATAAAAATGATCTGAACATTTGCCTCAAGGGGGAGCTTACAGTTCATTCTTGTAGATCCTTTGCATTTTCAAGCCATTCCAAGCTAATGTTCTTTGACGACATTATAATACAGCCTCACTGCAAAATGTTATTTTTGCCTCATTTTCAGTCAGTAAATCATTATACCTCCATGCTACTGTCCTTCCTAGGCGTCTTTGAAATCCATAGTGTGGACTGGTTTGGACTGGTTTTTGTTCTTCCTTTACTGAAAAATAAAAATACAAACTATTTCAGTGCATGTGTGCCTTTCCAGTCCTGATTCAGCTCTGTGATCAGACCTGAGCGTTCCATCCCCAGATCTCAAGGCCACATTTGGTGCTCTCACAGTGTGGGCTCCCCATTCACAGTAGCACTACTACCAAAAATACCAGACCACTCTGCTTAGCAGTGCTGCTCCCAGGAACTGCACTGAATTGGCCTGGATGGTTTTTATTTATTTTTTTTCCAGTTCCCATCCAACCACACCTCTCGTACAGAGTAGTCTTTTCAGAGAAGGACTCCGTTTGACCAGGGCTGGTGAGAGCTGAGCACTTCCCTTGTCTGCGGGGGAAGCAGAGCATACAAACCCCCTAAATCCATGCCCAAGGTGCAGCCCACCCACCCCAGTGGGTACCAGACCCCTGCCCACCCTGGGTACACCAACGGGGTCACTGCGCACCCCTGCGCCAGCGAGCCCCTTCCCTTCGGGGCTTGACCTGACATCTCATGAAGTGATGGCACATGGATCAGACTCCTGGCAATGAATGACTGGTAGAAAGCTTCCTTAGGGCTAGTTTTCAGTCAAAACTGTCAATAGCAGGTTTTGTGTTTGGTGTTTTTCAATTAAAAAAAGAAAAAAAAGATAAAACTGGTTCCAAAAAGTTCTTGCTCTGCAATACTGCTCATGTGTTTGCCCTGATTTTTCCATGGAGCCCTGAGGCATCCAGAAAGTTTATGGCAGTCTTTCCATGGCTACAAATGCCACAATACACCATCTTCCCTCACTTAGACTGGCAGACGACAGTGCACTGCAGACTACTGAAATAGGAGCCACTTCAGGAGCCATTGCAGCTGCATTTCAGTGAAAATGCTTCTCTGGGTAGAATATTTCACTTTGATGGGTTTTGGGTTTTTTTGTTCCCCAATTAAATAAAAACCAGAAGAGGAGAAGTAGCCCTACATAACTCTGTAAGGTGGAAACCTAAGAGTCCCAACAGTCCTATACATTCACTTTTACTCCTTTCCTGGTGTGTGAATGCAAGCGAGTCTGAGTTGATTTAAAATGTGCTTCGAGGGTGCTGAATGCTACAGTAGTTTTCAGTCCCTCCAGACTTACCTCTGAAGTCCTACAAAGTAATGCATTATGTACCTGAGCCCATTGGAGTAATTGGAAAGACTCCCTTTGGCTTCAGTGGACTTTAGATCAGGCCACAATGCTATAAACAAAGCAATTGCAATGAACCGAGTAGTTCCAGCGCTTCCTTCTTAAAGAAACGAAGTCACTACTTCCTTCTGGATTAATCCAGTAAAAGCAGGCACAAAATAATGATGAAAGGCTTTGAATGGAGAGTCCTTGCCACACAGCAGGAGCAATTTCTAAATACCTCGGATCAAATGTATCAAATGAGCTTATCTTCAACAAACCTATGCTGATTTTCACAGCTGGTTCAGGAAACAGATTTTAGTGACAAAGGTAAGATGCAATAAATAGCTTGAGCATATTGGTGTTTTGACCATCAAATGCAATCATAGAAACTGAGAAATATACCAGGTTGGAATTTAAACTTTCTGCAAGGCATTCAGATGATAATGGAGATGGGTCTTTGAAGCAGTTTCTCCTTGCTTCCCTGGAAGAAATGAAAGGGAGAGCATCTAAGCATGAATGAGCTGATCATTTCTGCCAGCTACAGGGACGAGGTGTTGCTCTGCCTTATTACTACCCTTCAAGAGCCCAATGACAGGCAAAATTAGTCATGACCTTTCAAGCTAGGCATGTCCTGGTTGGCCATGGGTTGTGGCTTTCAGAGGAAAGGTCACCATGTTGTGGAAGCCTAAAAAAGAATGAGAAGTCAGGTTCACGTGGAAAGTTGGGGGTCCCTCCTTCCCCAGCAGGACAGAATCCCTTTCATGAAGTTCTAAAGTGTCCAGCTGATAAGTTCAAGTGATTGTTTCTTCTTTTGATTTGGTTTTTGCCCAAGAGCTGCATATTTGTGATGAACTAAAATGGTTTGCAAGGGAGGTCATAAGTGGAAATCAAAAATAAATAGGAAAATATTTTTTTTAAAAACAAAGTTTTTTTTCAAAAGATAAAATACTTTTTTTTGGTGATAGTTTTTTTTTTCATCTAAATGATTTTTTTAAATGGTTTAATTTCTTTAATTAAAGGTTTTGATGTAACTCAAAATAGACATTCTGGGAACAAAAACAAACAAACAAACAACCAATAAAAAGGTTTTGCATCAAAACCATTTTGTCCTTGATTTTTGTATCATTTCATCTATCAAACTAATCAGCAAACAGAAAAAAAAAAGGAAATCTTCCAAGGTGAATTTCCAATATCTGTGTCATGCAATTTTGAAGTCTTGGAAGTTCAGATGAATTTCTTCTGGATGAAGTGCTATAGCATCAAAGGCCTGATCAAAGCCCACTGAAGTCAACACTACTTTTTCTATTGATTTCAGTGGGCCATGAATCTATCACTGCTTTCCCAGGAGTATTCAAGGGCTGAAACTTTTCTCAGAAGAGAAGCACCTGACAGAAAAGCTACTAAGATGTACCATACTTACCAAGAAATCCAGGGCCACTGTAATAAGGGTTCCAGAATTCAATTACTGTGCAATTGTTAGTGTTATACATATTATTATTTTACTACTCTTTTCTGCTTTGAGCTTCCAATCTTCTGCAACCCCAGTGGTGAGGTTTCTATATAACCTCTCACAGGCTTGTATTTGCCTGTCATAAGACTGGTTGGAAAGTGTACATTTTCCTTTTCTTATAGAAAATGCATTTTAAAAAAATCAAGTTTGTTATTCAGACCTCGTAATATTCTGCTCTTTATGGCTACTTGTTTCAATGAGGCATGGTACCAAGTACTGCAAATATCACTGTACATTCACTCACACAGAAACAGTCTTCACATTTGGAGTGTTTTCTCACCTGAAATAAGTTACTGCAGCTATTGGCAGAAAATACTAAGTAAAAACCATAAGGAAAAAATAAAGAGCTAAAAATAAGCAAGAAATTTTTTTTAATTTCTTAAAACTGTGATATCATATTCCTGGTCTTCAAAAGAGAAAACAGCTTACAAATCTGCTTATTACTCTTGATATTTTATGTACACAGCATCTATCTATGAAACATATTTCAGTTTAAACTCTTCTGGACTGCATTAAGTTGAAAACACTTCCTGAACTAAAGGATAAATTATATTTGAGAGTTTCAGAAAAACTAGTTCAGAAAAAAACATAAATTATATGCTGTCATGTCTTTACGTATCTATATCATATTTTGAGAAAAATGAAAAGTCCAAAGAATTTTAAAGCCTGAAGCAAACTGTACTGTATTTCAAAGGCTGAAATGTTTCTTTTTTGCATAATAGTACCCTTACTTGATACCACAGCTATGAATACATATCTATTTATTTTATGCACCCTCTTAAGCACATACATGATGTACAAAGGATATCACACTAGTGCGTGGCTCAAAGCAAGCTTTTGCTTTTCCTTTTCAATTCCTGTGCTCCAGTGGTCCATTTGTTGTTTGTATGGTATGTTCAGTGGAACAGGATTAAGCAGCTGCTGCCCCTTAGGTTTGTCCTTGGAACAAATTTTTACTTTGGGTTAGAAATTGAGTCCTTGGGCTCACCCTGTATCTGTGAGGGACCCCTCTACTATTTCCCACAGCCCAGGTACTTTACAGGTGGTAATCACAATAAAAGAGGTGAAGTCAAAGTGCTGACAACTGCCCTGCCTGTCAAGTGGTCTGCGAAGAGACTTTCTTCAGGAACAGGTGGAGTCCCAGCAGCAGCATTCTTTGAGACCTAGAATTATCTCAGCATGTTGTGGAAAAAGCCTGAAGGTGAATGTTCAGCTGTAACAGCTGTAAACTACTTGCATTTTAATAGATGAAAAGGCACTTATTTGCATATTTGGGGATAGATGTAAGCAGTCTTTCAGTAGGAATAGCTTGCCAATGGAAATATGAATTCTGCATCATAAAACCACTACAGATGAGTATATTTTACCTTTTATGAAGCATCTGGAAACAGCAAGTCCCAAAAGCCACCAGTATCAACAGCAGCAGTGGTATAGTGGGTATTACAACATAAATTAAATTCGGAATTATACCTACAAGACAAAAATTCTCATTAATGTCTCCCATGTTGAAATGCTTTTAACCATGTCAGGAAAAATCTGGAGTAAAGTAACAGGAATACATTAACTTACACAAAAGAACACATATATTCCTTCTACAGGAAGAGCTCCAAAGAGAAGTCAGCAGTATCAAGAATAAAGCAGCACCTGACTTATATGGAAAATATATCTTAAGGTCTTCAATTCTGATATTTTCCAATTTTTTAATTCACAATTCAAGTGTTTTAATGGAGTACATTTCACAGCCTAATTTTTTTTACAGTCCATTTCAACTGTAGACTCTGTCATCCTTGTATGTGGATTCCCTGCCCATGCAGGACCACAGGGGGAATAAGCCTGGCTCTCATCTTCCCTTTCCCCTTAAAAGACACATAAAAAGCCTCTCCTTGACTAATGAGGAGAGCTAAAGGTGTTCCTCTGCAGGTCCCTGCACAAAAGGAGTGGGAAATGGTACAAACTGAGACTCTATCATCTGCCTACAATAGAGGATGGGGTCTGCAGCTTCCAGAAGGGTACTGCTTCCCAGTAACTATATGCCCATGTTTTGTACTAGTACACATTTAATGTACAAATTGTGGAGATTTTCTTACCTATTGTCCTATTTTGAAAATATTTTCCCTAGCAAGAATAAACGTGAATATGCATGTTGTGCTCAAGTTTTAGAGTCTTCGCACAGATAGTATTAAAAGGTATAATTTATTACAAACGACAGTTCCTCAATATGATAATTCCTCTGGAGTTGAAAATAATGGAAACATCTGTTAGGAAGCTGGCTCAAAACCAGACAACCAGTGGGCAAACAAAGCACGCCCTTTCCATAATCCCAGGGTGCAATCCTGTAAAATCCAGGGCTGCTCCTTAGACATGTTCAGTTCCTTGAAGCAAAGCCATGCTACAACTCTTCCTGAGCCTTGGGACTCCACTCAGAAGATAAACTGTTGAATGAAGCAGTCTGGGGCAGTGCAGAACATGGGCAGTAGGTATCCACTTCCCAAATATCAAGTGTCATCTCTACTGGGAAGCTCATCAAGGCACTGAACTCCTCTTAGCATATGGTTTTCCAAAAACACAGGGTACTTGGGGGAGCTATGGACACAGTGTTTATTCTAAGTTTGGCGAGACAAGGAAATAACTTGTTTCCACAGCAACTAAAAGGACTAAGACTTTTGAAATCTTGTTCAAATATATGCATTTTCAGGGCACTTCCCAGGGAAACAGACTGTTTCCTCCTATTGACAAAAATGGAAACTGAAATATTTATTTAATTCCACTGTTAATATTTTTAGCAGAACACTACATTCATATGAACACATTACCTGTTTCAGTAGCAATAATATGATACTGATCTTCTGGTTTGCTTGTGTCATAAGGATTTCCTGCTGGCACTGTTGGAAAAATATCTGAAAAGGAGATCAGACATTTTAGGAAAACAGTAAAAAATATGGCCATTATGTTGGTTAATAAATTAATAGTAATTACATTTTAATTTCTATTTGTAAAATGAACATTTTTATGATTTATTAAATATACATGTGTACAGGATTTTATTTTAAAAATTGGAATTATATCTGGAAGAAGAATTACAAGCAGTGTTATTCTGAACAACAGCCATATATTTTTAGCTGTTGCTCTCTGAAGAATTAATTTTTCCTATGTTCCAGTTCTTAACTGTGCCTGTTAAACTTGAGTAATTTTGGAGGCTCTTGAATGGTATCCTTATAATTATGTATTTACCAGTGCAATGGAATGTAATGTGTCAAAATTTCTTACCGTATTCTGGCTCTGCTCTGTCTCCTAATTCTTTTTCTAAGACATTATCTGTTAAATCAATATTTGAAATTGATTGTTGAAGAATGAAAAATGTGTGCAATAAAACAGATGTTTCCATTTTTTTCATGCAGTATCACAGAAATTGATACATTCCCCCAAACAATAATTGCTTAATTCTTCAGCATTTCATCTTTTACCAAGACTCTTTACAAACTAGTGTCAGATCACCTCTAGTTCATACTTTTTGCTCCTTAGAAGAAGGCCATAATTTAGTCTAGTTTCAATTCTTGGTGGCCTCTGATTTAATGGCTAATGGTCAAACCCTAACTTCTTGTGCTGAATAAAGTATCTAACATATCCAAAGCTTCATTTGTGCAGGCAATTCTAAATCAACATATTAAGTTCTCTCTGTCATAAGGTTATACTAACTTAACAAGTGCTATGAGACTACAGTTCTGAGTGTCTTGATAAATACAAACTGCTAGGAGAAATCAAAACAGCAATAAAGCCTAGTAAATAATGGTAATTATTTCACCTACACTGGTAAAAAATAGTTACATTTGGCCTTATATAAGGAAAGACACCAAGATACCCCAAAGAACTGAGCTGCTGTCTCTTGACAGCAGAAGAGGAGATGAGTTTTTAATTTGATTGCATAATCAAACCTACAGGAGCTGGACAGGAACTAAATGAGGTCGCAATTACCAACCTATAATTAAGTTTAAGATTGCTGAATGATCAATAAGATCCAAAGCCAGGCTGATCATTGCAGCAGTAAATGCTGTCAAGGGAGGGCTTGGAAAAATAAAAGTGTCTACCAGAAATGTAGTTGCTGCTTGAGCAAGGCTGCCTAATGAGCACTGTCCTGGACCTGCTGATGATACAATTAGATGAAACTTTATCAAAGTCACCTGCAATCTGTTTTGGCCTGTGGCTGGTGTCATGCACCCTATACTGAGTTCAGACAGGAGAGTTGTGAAAAATAACATACTCTGATAACAAGCTGAAATTCAATATGCATGTGGCACTTTAGCACTCCTGGTGAAATGGATGTATTTTGCACTGCTAAGAGCTGACACTGAAGCCTTTACAGTGATTTGAGGGGGGAAAAAAAGGTCTTTTGTAAGTCTTATTTGGTTTGAGATAACAAAAGTAATTTTCCTACAAACATTGTGTAACTTTCTTCAGGCAGTGAAAGAAATGTCATATATCTATTTATATACATTTTTGCATCTACTCCTTTCCTCCATGTGACAGCAAAATACATTTCTGGAGAATAGTCTGTTTTGCTAAAGAGCACAATTCCAACAGTTTGAAAAATAAATAGCTACAATTCAGTAGTACTGCATTTAGCTGCATAACAATGTCAATACTAACAATAATCTACCTATGCATTGTTTGCCTCATATGTCTCATTATAAACTAGTAACCCACTTCTACCTAGAGAAAGAAATACAAATGCATTTTCATTGTTACTGTTATCACCTTGTTTTCTGACAATCCAAAATATCCAGCATTTTCTCAGATGGTAAAAGCAATAGAAAAAGCAATTCTTTATCACATCTCAACCAGAATGGTAAGTAGTTCACTAGTACAGAATTATTATCTAATTTAAATTTGTTTGCTTTTAAAGCTACAAAATAGACCTGAAACCAAACCTTTTTAATAAAGCCTGCAATTTCTGACGTAAAAATGTTGGGTTTTAAACAACACGAAGCATTTTTATTTTGTTATACTATTTCAAAATAATTTGAACAGTTCTAAAAGTGATAAAATTATTTCATTTCCTTGAAAGGCCTATGATGACTACTGATCATCATAAAGCAGTGATAACCACCAAAAATTTCAAAAGCAGGAACAGGTTTTGGGGGCGATAGTATGCCAAAATACATTGGTATATCAACTCTGCCAAATATTTAATATTTGCTGGCAATATTAATTACCATTAATATCCTCATTAAGTGACCAAAAAGTGAAAAATATATGTATCCACCAAAACCAGAGGAACAAAATAGCCTGGATCTGTATGGACAGACAGATCTCTACAAAGAGAGTGATTATTTTTTGATCACCAGCATAGAGAAAGAAGATAGGAAACTGCAGATTATATAGTTCAAATAGCTGCTAAGAGTAGGATTTCATAGAATGGTTTAGGTTGGAAGGGACCTTAAATAACAGCTTTTTTCCAATCCCCTACCATGGGCAGGAATACCTTCCCCTAGACCAGGTTGCTCAGAGCCCCATCCAACTTGACCTTGAACATTCCCAGGGATGGGGCAGCCATAGATTCACTGGGCAGCCTGTGCCAGGGCCTCACCACCCTCCCAGAAAATAATTTCTTCCTAATATCTAATCTAAACCTACTCTCTGTCAGTTTGAAGTCCGCCCTTATACTGTCACACCAGAGCCTTCTAAAGAGTCTCTCTCCATCTTTCCCGTGGGCTCCCTTCAGGTTCTGGAAAACTGCAATTAGGTCACCCCAATGCCTTCTCTGTTCCAGGCTGAACAATCCCATTTCTCTCAGCCTTTCCTCCCAGCAGAGCTGCTCCATCCCTCTGATCCCCTTGGTGCCTCCTCTGGCCTGGCTGCAGCAGCTCCCTGTCCTTGCTGTGCTGGGAGCCCAGAGCTGGATGCAGCCCTGCAGGTGGGCTCTCAGCAGAGGGGGCAGAGGGGCAGAATCCCCTCCCTGCCCTGCTGCCCACGGGGCTCTGGGTGAGCCCAGCACACGGGGGGCTCTGGGCTCCCAATGGCCAGGGCATGGCCAGCCTCTCACCCACCAGCACCCCCAGGGCCTTCTCCCAGGGCTGCTCTGGATCTGCTCATCCCCAGCCTGGATTGGTGCTGGGGCTGCCCTGACCCAGGTGCAGCAGCTTGGACTTGGTCTGTCAAACCTCATGAGATTCCCAAGGGCCATCTCTTGAGTTTTTATTAATTAATAAATGTACTAAATCCGTAATTTCATATGCATTCTGACTTGTAGCTTAGTTTTGAAAAACAAACACACCAAAAATTGTTTGAAAATATTTGCATGATCCT
>NW_005054513.1:695718-703178 GCF_000277835.1 Geospiza fortis
CACATTTTCATTTCCTTTAAGTATGGCCAAGAACAGAAAATTTTACAGGCTCAAACTGGAAAGTTTACTTTTTATGTCCTTTCTGGTTTTGCACCTTGTTCTAGTTTATAGTTCACTTTTCCTCTATTGACATATACAGAACTTATGTCATGTCTGAAAATACAGCCAAATTGCCCAACATATGTTTTTTCTGTCACCATCTCAACTAGCATGCATCTGCTTTTCATATCTCTCTAAGTCTACATGCATGAATGCAGAAATTTTTCCTGCTCTTCTGGACTTCACTCTTCAAGCCATTACTTTTTAAACCAACCACCACATGTAAGTTGGTATAAAATGGGAGAGCTGCAACTATGAGGACAGTGCAATATTTTTTACAGGAGGACCAAGATGTCTTGGTCATCCTACCTAGAAAGTAGAAAATGTAGACTTAAAATCCTTTGTGAAGTAAGGGAATTAATGAAATCAAAAAAAAACCTGGGAATGCATGATAGTGAAGCTGACTTTGAAATCATTCCTATTAGTTATAAACAGGTTTATTTAAATGCAGTAAAAATGTATTTTAATAGTTGTTATTGACATATAATATCCCCCTTAATGCCAGCTCAGGCACACACCAAAGGAACCAGTGCCACAGGCCAAAAGATACTTGAAGATTCCCTCACAAACTAAGAGGCAATTGTTTTCTAAAACAATTTCCCCACCAGTGAAATATAACTTCAGTTTTACCTACCTGGGGCATATTTGCAAATAAAATTGTGCTTCATGTTGCATCTGTCATCGTTCCATTGATAAAGGTATGGCCCTCCCAGACCAGGGTTTGCAGTTGGCTGGTGATACATCACCACACAGGCTTCACTTCCACAGGAAGGCTCATCTGTGTACCAGTTTCTAGTTTTTGAAGATAAGGTTCATCAGGATGACAAAGTGTTTGCATCAATGAAGAAACATCAGCCCAAACAGTCCCATCCTCTTCAAAGGCATTCTGCATTTCCCACAAGCCTTCTGTGAAAGGCCCGAGAATATCTCTGAATATTAAACAATTCTGATCAAAGCACTTCTGCAGAAATAACACCCTACTGCTCTGCTTTCCTCCCTATTAGACTCTTCTTTGTCTCCTTGAGTTCTGTGAGTTGCTACTACAACCTTTGGCTTCATCAGGAAGTTAAAGGTTTTTCAAAAAGGGTAGAAACAGAACAATTTACGCTAAGCATCTCACAATAATTTATTTGGTGACTGGCTCCCTGATTTGAGGGGGCCAGAGCCTTGCAGAATTTACCTGCCTGCTTTCAGACCACACCTGAAGGACTCTGTGTGTGGCAGAACAACCTCCAAACATCCTGCAGAGGCAAAAACTCTGTGGGTGGGAGCAAAGGAATTCGTAGGCTGAAGCCACACACACAATGCCATCCTGTCAAAGCTTCAAATTCAAAACCCCGATTGCCAGCTATCCTTCATCTGGACAAGTCAGGGGGGAGATGCCACAAACTTCATGCTGTCAAGCAAGGTTTGGCACTTCAGGCTCCATTCCTTTCCTTGGAACCTTGTCAATGGGCAGTTTCACACCCTTACCTGAATGGTGACATACTTCCATCAGCCCACTGGTAGAGGTCGGGGCAAGCACTCGACGTGGCCAGTCCATCGCCGCTTCTCCACAGCCCAATCCAGAAATCACCATCAGAAATCCCAGAGCCTGATTTGGTGAGGTTTTGCAGCATGTTTTCTATCAGCTGCTGCTCAGCTTCACTTTCCAAGCTCAGTAAAGCCCCACCATCAATTTCACAGGCCTGGCGGGCCTCCTGGAAGCCCACGCGTCTAGACAAGTCCTGGAAATAGGCTAGTTTGTAACACGAATGCTTGAAGGCACCATAGCACACCTTCTGGCCTGGAAAACAAACACATGGGACTGTTCAGAGCACAGTGATGAACATCAAAGCTGCAAGAAAAGAATACAGCAGATCATGCATATGCTGGTGAAGGACGGGAGATTTTTGCCTGAGAGGATTCACGGTGATAACCTAGCACCACTGAAATCCTTTGCTCTAATTTAAATTTCAAACAGCACACAATTCATGGAAATCTATGCCATCTTGATATGGCCTGTGAAACTCTCCAAAACACTGAAGATTCCCAACAGGCTCTAGAAAAAATATTTACTTTATAATGACTGTACCATCAGGCCTCTCTGTTGTAGCTAGGATCTGTTTGGAGCATATTCCTTGACTATTGCATACTAATGGACCAACTTCACTTTTATTGTATAATCAGAGCTATACAATTTTAAAAGTTTCAAATACACATGTTTAGTGGCAAGAAGCAGCTCAATTTTTTTTTTGATCCATTAAGTTAACCTTGAGAGGCTGTACATAAGAGGAATCCATAGGCACTCTTCACTACAATGTGCCTAAGCACAACCTGTGAAGGTCTTTTGGAGGAGAGAGTCTGCTCCTTACAGTTCTTTGTCTGAGAAAGATTTATGTCTGTTTCCTAAAAAGGAAAAATAATGATCATTTTCAACTACTAAGACTCTCTAGAGTTTATTTAAGATATACAAGATGAGGAATTAACACACTCGTTTATCAGCCACAACTGATATCCAGTATGTTTATTTAGGGACAGAATAAGGCTTCTAAATATAACCATCTCTTAAAAAAATAAAATCAAGTTTTTCCAGTATAGAAATTTATCATTGTAGAAGAAAAGCAGGAAAATTTATTTTGTTAAGTAAAAATGACTGAAGGATACCAAAGTAACAAAAAACTACCAGGTATTATCTAGACTGTTTAGAAATCAACAAAAGTCATTATTTTACTGGAAAATCTGACAATCACACAAGATGCTGAGCTGGAAGGGATCACTGAGGACCATAGAGTTCCAACTCCCAGCCCTGTGAAAAACAGCCCAAGAGTCACACCATGCCTGAAAGTGTTGTCCAAAAGCTTCTTGAGCTCTGTCAGGTTTGGTGCTGTGACCACTGCCCTGGGGAGCCTGTTCAGTGCCCAGCCACCCTCTGGGTGAAAAACTTTTTCCTGCTATCCAATTTAAACCTCCCCTGACACAGCTTCAGGCCATTCCCTTGGGTCCTATCACTGATCACCAGAGGGAAGAGATCAGTGTCTGCCTCTCCACTTCCTCTTGTGAGGATGTTGAGGAACAAAATGAGGTCTCCCCTCAGTCTCCTCCAGGCGGAACAGACCAAGTGGCCTGAGTGGGTCCTCATAGATCTTCCCCTCAAGGCCCTTCACCATCCTCATAGCTCTCCTTTGGACACTCTCCTTAAGGGCTTTTTATCCTTCATATATTGAGGCACCCAAAACTGCTCACAGCACTTGAGGTAAAGCCACACCAACAAAAAATACAGTAATTTATTGTACTGTATCAGATTTGCATCTGAAAATCTCGTATTTAGTCTCACTTTTAAGCAAACCCAGATATGTGACTCATGTAAATAACATTTGAACATGATTTATTCTGTTTCACCTTAAAAAATTTGCAATTTGTCACTGGGAAACAGCAACACCCTCACATAACTTCAGCCATATTTATGTTTTCCCAGGCAATGTTTTCCTCTGCACAAAGAGTAAATATCAAAGCAAACAAAAAACCTTAAAAGCTACATAATGTTCATTCTTTTTGCATTAGCATTGCTTCGTTTTTGTATTTAATAAGTAGGATATTTCCAATAGCAGACAGCACAAGGGCTGTCGAAGACATCTCTGTATTTGCAAAGAGCATAGTTTCAAGTATTTGCAGAGAATAAGCAGATTGTATCAAAGATGCATTAATATAGGAATGGAAAAATAGGATCAGTTCTGGACTTTTAGCTAAATCTGAAAATAACTCATTTTTTGGGACCATTTCTGTTGTAGAAAGCTAAATTATAGGGGCAACAGAGATATACTATGCTTAACTTTCTAGGGTTTCCTAAAATTCTTGTAATCTTTCTAGAAAAAAAAACAAACTCTGAAACCTTCACTTTATAATACCCTATTAAAGTTTATCTTGAGAAGGACTATCAGGAAGAAAAGCATCTTTTTAATCTCATTCTTACCTTGGCAGACAGACTTCTGAAAATTTAGTTGTTTATCAGTAATTAATCTACCAAAATAACACAGGAACAAGAACAGTCTAAAAAAAGGACAAGATTGTGCCACAGATATGGGAAAAACCAGGCTCCAAGATCAGGCAGAGAGTGCCAATTTTGACTTTCTCTGATAATGTCCTGACACAATGTATGCCCCAATTTCTTTCCTGATATTTCCCTTCACTTATATAGGTTAGGAGCCTTGCTCCCAATAAATGCAGCAAGGGCCACCATCCTAGCTGGGCTGTGGTGCTGAAGAAACAAGGGACAGACCCTTTGTCAGAGATGCATATGAAATAATGGGCTTCCTCCTAGACTTCTTCGACAAAAAGAACTACTATTATCAAAGTAACAAAGTGATAAGTCTAAATGTTCCAAAGTGGGAAGTGCAACAATGAATGCTCATTGTTGAAATGAAATCCCAGCTCACTCCCTTCCTCTACAATGCTGAAATTCCAACTTTGCCAACATGATCGATTTTCCCCAGGAGCTGTGCCTCACTGACAAGACAGAGTGCACAGGGAAGGAGGAGCTGATCAACATTTTGACCCTCACTGCTGGGTGAGTGACAATGGCTCATTGCCAGAGTACACATGTGTACACAGCAGCACAAACAGCCACAGCCCAGCACTGAATTATGCAGGACACTAATCACTTCCAAGGAAAAGTGACCACTCCTTTCCCTGCAGTTGAAGATTGGATTCAAAGCATTAATTCAAGATGTACATTCAAATTTAGGAAACGTGCTTTGTCCATTGTCTTGTTCTTTTTATTTTCCCAGACAATCTTTGAAATAAACTCTTCCATTATTCCTTTCATTCTGTGCACATACTTCCCCTTGACATCAAGCAGCAAGTTATGAGCAAATTCAGGTATCAAAACATCCTGGTCACAGTTTCAGTCATGCAGGAATTTTCAACCAACTGTGATGAGCAGGCTGACCACTATGGATCATAATTCCTGTACTGCTCCTCCCCCTCATGGGAAAACAGCTAACTTTGCCTTTATAACACACAATCCACTCCCCACCCATGCATGATTCTCAGGCGGCTGAAGTGCTCCCCTCACATTCTGTTCTCATGCACAGCCTCTGCTTTTCTGTGACTCTCCCAAAATCTGAGCCAAACCTTCTAGAGAAACAAATGGATCCTTGCTGGCTGCCTAGCTGAGCTTTCTCAGGATGATCATCTGCCAATCAGCTGCTACATGGAGACTCAAGCAGAATCATAGAATCTTTTAGGCTGGCAAAGACCTTGAAGGCCATCAAGTCACAGCAAGTGCTGTTTCTGACCTGCTCCAAGGCTTGTATCCATAAGCTGTGCTGTGTACTTGTCCAACACAGGGGCTGCATCAATGCTCAGCTCCATCACCCACACCAAGGAAACCAGATGGGGATGCATGGAGCAGCAAGGAGGATGAAAACTATTTGTGATTCAAAGAGCAAAGAGTTACTGCAGCCCTTAATATGTGCCCAGCTTGCTCCCATTGTGCACTCAAAGCAGGGAGCCCACTCAGAGCTGTCAGAATACAGATGTGAAGGCCCAACTTCTATCCAAGGGTTTGCAAGTTAAAACCTTGAAGCTTTGTGGAAGAAATTTCCTTTCTTCCCTTAAACTGACCAGAATAATTTTTAAAGACACCATTTTTATTGCAGATGTTTGGGCAGGGTTAAGTAACTCTAAACATCAAGTTTTACAAAGTGAAAGAATTGAAAAAAGGAAAATTTGAATGAAATCCAACTCCTAAATTACTGCTCTTTCATTTTTTTTGCTCTCTCTATCTATGGCAAAAGAAATAATTTCCTCCTCACAAGCTGATCATTTCTGCAAGAATATACCTCCAGAAACCAACAGAGAAAACAGCAAGAAACAAAGAAATAATTGGCATTAAGACCCATAGACCCAAAGAGTGTGAATGAAGTGTGCTAGGCAGAGCAGTAAGCTTTCTGGAAGAAGCTGTGAATTTCTCTTGTTCTAGTTAATTTAATCCCTGTGTTTAGGCAGTGACCTGCTCTGAATCTTTTCTTTCTTCTTTTGAAGCAGACTTTGAACCAGTTCCACCGTGGCAGATAAATGTGTTAATGGAAATCTGCAGTTGTGCCTTAATAGCTGGCAAATCAGTTGACATTTTAGTGCTCTTCTCGGAACACACTGAGATGTCAGGTTTTAAAGCTTCATTTTCTTCTCTCACTACTAATTTCTGAACTACAAAGGAGAAATAATTTACCACTGAAAAATGACAGAATGGACCACATTGTACAGGAGACAAGATAAGTATGGAAATATCAACTATGTGCTACTTCACCTTATTCTAACATCTTTCAGCAGACTCCACAGTCAGTTCAAAAGCAACATTTTGTTATTTCAGCTGTATAAATCGAGTTCCAATTTTTCTGTCACAATTGAATAGAAACTAGATTTGTAAGCAAGACTATTGGAATGAATCATGCTAAAATACTATACAACGTAAATAATCTTTTTTTGGTCTCATCATCCCATTAGCTGATGAAAGCAAGTGAACAGGACTTGCTCCAGAAAGTGCTAGCTACCATTTATATGGGTCAATTTTCATCTTTGGGTGTTTCCCAGAAGCTCCATAGTAGAATGTTTAAATATCAGCCTCAGAACAAGGATTATTATTTTTAAACGAAATTGCTCATTAAAATATTTCTGCAGATAATTGTACAGGGAGGGAAAAAAATCTCCTTCAAGAAAAAAAGAAATAAGCAAATTGCAAGCTGTTATTTCAGTCAGTGATATCTTCATTATGTTTTAATAACCATGCTTCATTAAGCAAATAATAGGTTCCTTGATTACCGTCATGACAGAAGTTACAGCAAAGTGTCATAGAAGCAAAATTACTGATAAAATAACCAGGTCAAAGACTCCTCTCCCTAAGAGCATCAGGCTTATTACTAAACTAAACCCCCACAGCCCATGAGGGGCACAAAGGTCATCCTGAGTGACACACCTCACTTAGCTGGAGTCTTTGAAGACATCAGGTAGAAGATAAGCTCCCTGCTGATAAATCCCATTCCTCTTCCTCTTGAACCTTACAAACTAACCTTTCGTGAACCTTACAAACTCACCTGCAATCCAGGGTTTGATAACATTACCATCCACCTAGATTAGGTCAGCCACTGCATGTGCACAGCATATGTGCAGAGAGACAAAAATGAATGCACAAAGCCTGATGTACTAAACTCCATTAAGTTTTTTTATTTTTACTTTTTTTTTTCTCCCCAAGGTAATGGATTCAGCAGAAAAAAGAGAAGAGCACTTGGCAAAAAGCAGTGTGAAATATTTAACATTAACCAGAGCAGCAAGAGCCTGATGGAGACCTCTGAAAACAAAGTGACAAACAAAAACACAAGGAC
>NW_005054513.1:703218-712177 GCF_000277835.1 Geospiza fortis
ACCAAAATTTTCTCTGCCTGTGTTATGAAGACTAGTCTTGGTCTTGAGCTTGCACGAGCTCAGTGACCTCAGGGATGACCAACCAGCATGCAGAACACTGGGCACAATTTGTTTTCACCTGTCCCACACCAAGTCCCAGTGATGCACTCCAGAACATGGCCAGGAAGAGACTAAGTGGTAATAAATTTCCCTAATTACATTTTGTTCCAAAGCTGATGCATCTTGTCAGATGGTCTTTGTATCACCCAGTCAGATTTTGCCTGGGTTCAGCTGCTGGTCACATTTTGCTATATTACGTTACTGCTGTTGATGTTTTACTGTATCATATTTGCATCCATCCACCAAATATAATTTTTTTATTATTCATATTACTTTAAAAAAACACAACTGTGATAACATTTCATAATTACATTCTGTCTGCATTTATGATAAAAGCAAGTTTCCTTCTTCTCTCCCAAAGTTTGTAACACTCAAAAGTGTGTTACACATCGTTCTCCAGCTGAGTCAGTGTTCAAAGCACTGATGCTTCTCAGCTCACAGTCCTGAGCAGTTTAAGGAATTCCACATACTCATAAATTTGACATTCATATAAAACCTGCTGTACAGATCACATGCCAGCTTTTATCTGTACTATCTTCACAGCAATCTCTTCCATACCTCAGCAGGTACTTTTTCCTCCAATCCTCCAGAAAACCAAGCCTTCTGAGGGAAAAGAAAGTTGCTACTGATTTATTCTGGATTAAGGATTATGCCTAAAATGTCATCATACAGTTTTTTCTTAAGTGATTTCCCAGGGTGAAACATTTTCAAAGGTTCCAGGTCACTTTTAATGGCTTATATAAAAACCCCTGAGGGCCACATTTGTCTATGCAGCAGCTGTGCTTCAGGCAGATGTGCACAGCAGAGTTTGTATGCATCATATCAAAGCATGCAGACCATGTCTAAGGTGCCTAAATGGAGCCTGCCCCCAACTTCTTGTGCAAAACTCATCTATCAGCCATTCTTAAAATACTTCTTGTAATGGATATCCTTCTCGCTAAATTCTTGGGAAAAAAAAAGTTATGGATGCATTTGTGGACAGAAAGTCTAAAATGATAAATAGGATTTTTTTCTTCTCTCTCTCAAACACAGGCCAGATAATGTAACTTCAGCCATTAACCATCCCATATCTTGTGAATTAGCAATGATGCAAGAGGTTCTCAGACAAACAGGTATCTCTAGGATTAGTGCAACTTTTGCAAAGAGAAAAAAAACAGAGATGATGAAGTTTTAGGTAAAATCAAATTACTGTGTTATACCATTTATGCAGAGATTTAGTACACTTATGAAGCTGCAAAAGATGCATTTTTCCTGTCCAGTCCTTGTCTTTTTCTTTTGCCATGGAAAGTGATGTTCACTACATTTATTGCTGAAAATGGGGTTTCACCTGTATGTTAGCCTCTACTAGATCAGTTATTGTATTTCTTCTTATTATTATTATTATTTCTTATTATTATTTTGGGGACAGAGTGGGCTTATTTCTGAATGACAACTGTCCTCAATAGACCCAAAATAGCTACACATTTAAAAAAATCAAGCAATCAAAAAGGAGACAGTGCAAAGGAGCACCTGGCAGTGCCCATTTATATATTAAATGTTACTCATTCCTAACACCTGGATTTTGCCATCAGTTGAATAGAAGTGCAATTAAAATTGGATCTGAGAGCTTCCCTCCACAATGCAGCAAGATTGCTGGTCACAAAAATGGGTAGTTAAGAGACCCCTTGTGACAAGTATTGATCTAAGCAGGTTATTTCTAGGGAGGTTTGTCAAAGCCTCTGTCAGCTCAGAACCTGTGCTTTTCTAGGTCTTGGGAGGATGCAGGAAGATTCCTTATCCTGCAAAATCTTCTTCATCATGTTGAATAAATTGGTGGGAGAATTTGCCTTTTCCACAGCAGATCAAAAGTCTGTCTGGATTTTCAAAATCCCTGATGTGGTGCTTCAGGCTTGTTCTTGATGTACTGGGAACTGGAATACCAGCCAGCATGAAAGTTGCCATCTTCACACAGCAGTTCACTAATTTCCCAAAGAAAACAACACACATTTACTTCTTGTACTTAGCTTCTCAGACCTGGTGCACAAAGGAGGGAACTCAGGCCATTGACAACAGAGCTGTAAAGAAGTAGCTTGATGTCTAAACCTCATTAGAAGCTAATCAACACTTCACCCTCCATAATTACCATTGCAGGAAAACCTACAATTACATGAATCAATACAGGGTGTCTTCAACTGGAAAAATTAATATCCATTTTTATGGAAAAGTTTTAGTCACTGACTCAAGTCATAACTCAGTGTCAAAAGGTAAGTCTCTAAAGTATTTCCCAAAAACTATTTCTTTTTTCCCCCAGGTCAAATCATTAAAGCCCTGACAGGTTTCCTTTCTTCTAAGTGAAGCATATCTTCATTTTGGCATCAGCTCTGGTTTCAGCTATCTAACACATCATAAATTTCAAGCATGAGACCCATTTAGCTTTTCCTGTAATAACTATTTTCCTTTCTTCTGATCACGTGAACTTTACAGGTGTATATCACAGTGCTCCCCATGGCAGTCAGCCACTTCCTTCTCTAAGGGGCCAGCTCACAGATGCACTGACCTGGAGGTTCACAAAAAGTGGCAACATAGATGCTAAAACAACCCCCTAAACCTGTAAATTGCCTTCCCCCTTTTAAGGAAAAACTTGGACAGAATCAGGCCAGCGATAATACCCAAGTGTCAATGGCATCTATTTGAACCTATTCAAAGTAAGAGGAAATAGAGTGTGTTGGAAAGAGCTACACACCTATAAGTCTGTTCTGGGATGTGGATTATTTTACCCAGAACTTTAAAACCTCAGAACAAAAAACCTCAACCAAACAAAACAGCTGAAGCTGTTAGCAGTGGGTTTGCTATGTTTTGGGGTTTTTTTATTCTTATAATATATGGGTTAATTCTTGTAAACACAGTGACATAATAAATTTTTATGTATCATAGCCTGAAGATACACCAAGATCTCTACAGTTTCAGCTGTTTATTAAAAAAGCATAAATACTGACAAGACTGGCCCAGAGAAACTGTGGATGTCCCATCCCTGGAAGTGCTCAAGGCCAGGTTGGATGGGGTCCTGAGCAATCTGGTCTACTGGAAGGTGTCCCTGCCCATGGCAGAGGGTTGGAATGACATGATCTTTAAGGTCCCCTCCAACCCAAACAGTTCTGTGATTCAAATTAAGTCCATTCATCAATGCTTTCCTCTGTAGCCATGAAGCCCAGAACAGACTTCACAGAAGCTTTTAAGACAGACATAATATGGCAGCTAAGAAGTTGTTGTTAACTTGCCGTGGAATAGACACAATAGACAAAAATTGTAGTCTGAATGTTTTAGGTGTGTGTGCCTGCCAAGGGGAGAAGGGAATAGTTTTATTCTCCTATCCTAAACCAGCAGACACTTCCCCAAATATCCACTTTTATACTGATCAGTTGGTTCCCTCAACAGGTTTTCTCCCAGGCATAAATGTAGGCACTTTTGACAGTTGCTGCCGATGGCTTCTTTCTTATTTTTGCCTCCAGAAGGAAATAGTTCATAACTCTTTGGTCATAGAATCACAGAGCATCATTCATTTGGAAGACATCCCCAAGGATCATCAAGTCCAACTCCTGGCCCTGAACAGGACTATCCCCAAGAACCCCACCAAGAGAGTGTTGGCCAACTCTTCTTGAGGTCTGTCAGGCTTGGTGTGACCAAGCCTGTCAGGCAGTGACCACCCCCCTGGAGAGCCTGTTCCTGTGCCCAACCACCCTCTGGGCGAAGAATCTTTTCCTGACAATCAACACAAATCTCCTCAGTCCGCAGATCCCCCTCTATGTCAATTAAATGAAGAAAAAATGAGAAGAGAGAAAACATACTCCTTCTCAGTTATTTTTCATAGCAAGCATCATCCATTCTCAGTAATTTTCAGTGAAATTCGAATGCCTTTTTTCCAAGTAGGTGTAGTTCCATGAATTTATTACCAAATTATTTGCAACAGATTTAGGTAATATATTTGGGTGCAAATTATATTAATTTCTTTGGTTTAAGAGCTTCTTAGGGTGAAACAACCTTTATGCATTTTAGTACAGGAGTGTGGGGTGCTTTCTTTTTGTGGCAGTTCCGGAATTAAAAGAGAAAGCAATAAGCAAAACCTTGCTCATTCAGCTGCTCCTAAGAAAGTGGGAAACGCCAATCCACATGGAATCTTAAAATTGGTGACACTTCACTTAAGTCAAAAATTGAGGGGAAGTTTGAGGGGAGGAGAAGTCTGTTAGAATATTTTAAAGGATAATTTACACTAAGAGAAAATTCAGAGGTAAAGCATCACTGGTTAATTCACACTACATTTAGTCCTTGAGATACAGTGTGGGATTCATTTCATCAACCTTAAGTTCTTCCCAATAAGCTGTCCATACCTAAACTGACTCACTGACCTCACTGTGTAGACAAGTGAACAAAACAAACACAGATAGCAGTATCCAGTAGCACAGTTCTGCAGTATACTCAAAATCCTAATTTAAATGAAATTAATCCCACTCTCAAAATATCAACTTTTTTCCTTCCCTTCTGATAAAGTGAGCCTAGATTAGCTGGATACTGCAGCCACATTCAGATTTAGTTAGAGACATGCCAACTTTTTAGTTAGGATTCATTATTTCTGAAGATTGGTCGGAACAGAAGGTCCCACTGTTTGTCAGTGGTGGCAGTAGGGACTGCTTCAGCAAGAGATTCAAGTTCCAACTAGTGAGTGAGAGGTAAGAGTTAGATTATAATGGGATTAGAGTGTAGCAATTGCTATCAAAGGATTGTTTCATCTTACCTACTGTACATTAGCATCTACCTTCTTTTCTGATCCATCAGAGATTTGCAAAGAGAAAGCCATTATGGGAATTAGTTTCAGAAAAATAAAATGCTGTATAGAACCCTTTATCAACCAAAGCATGTCACCCTGAAAACATCTTACAACTGAGAAGTTTGACCTGCATAGGATCAGACCTGACCTACAGAGAGTTAAAATCAAGGTACAGAACATGAGTTCAGGCAGGCAAGAGCCCAGCTTTCTCTCTCTGGGAGCAAGAAAAGCCATGTGAAAGCAAGCAGGTTGTCCATGCCATTCCACAAGGTTTTTACCATAGCTCCCACCATGACAGGCATTTCCTCTTGGGCTCTTTAGCCAAGTGGAATATTGGGACTTGACAATCATGAGTTTGAGCTTTGCAATGCCTTTCTATTTTTGAACAAACTGCTGTGAGCAAAAAGCTGTATTCCTGGGAAAGCAGCACGCTGGTCTGAGACACAGCACGAGGATTTTCCATGTCTCTTCCCTTATCCCTGAACAGAACTGCAGCCTGGCCAACCTGTACAACTCTCACTCATGGGGAAGGTAAGCTACACATGGCTGACAAAGAGAGAGGGGGATCACCTCTAATACAGAAATCTGACTCTAGAAACTGATTTAAGTACTTGGATATTTCTACCCTGCTACAGAAGGACTCCTCCAACCAAAAGAGGTCTCATGAAAACTCATTCCACAGGGTATTGTGGAATTTCTTGGTTTGCAGCAAGGTGTGTTTAGCAGAAACATCACCTCATTTCACTCTAAGAGCCCAGCTCATTGATTTGCCCCCAAGAAGACAGTGCTCAATACAGCTGGATAAGGAGAAGAAATAATAAAGGAGTCCATGGGAATTCAATGCCCAGCTTCTCTTGCATTTCTCCAAGTCTCAGCTTTAGTGATTCCTGAGACATTCAGCTGAGCAAAAGGATCTTGTACTATCTGGGTATGCCTGTTCAAGAAGAGCTTTTGTAGTATGGAACTACATGCTGCATATTTCCAAAAAAATGTGTTCAACACACACCTGTTACACATGTAGATGAGGTTTTAGGTTTTTTGTCAGGTTATATCTTTTCAAATTCTGAGCTGCATATGTATCTCAAAATTTACACTTCGCACAAAAAAAAAAAAAAACCAACCCACAAACCCAAAATTTTACAGCAGAAGGTTTCATCTAGAGAAAATGCTTGCACTTTGACAAACTCAGGTGTAATAAGCAGACCAAGCAAATCAAATTAAATTATGCATCTTTAGACAAAGGGTTTGTTATCTCTCATCAATCCAGTACCCATGAAGACACTGCTTATTCTCTTACTTTGCAGTACTTTATGCAGAACTCAAATCTGATCATAAGCCATGTGAATGAAAACATCCACTTCCTTCAAGGCATCTGAAGCAACAAAGTTTAGGGGCAACTCTGGTAGTTTCCTGACTCACCAAGTGTTTTTACTTGTTTTGTGTTTTATATACCCAGGTATTTTTGCACCAAAATATATACTGTTTTAAAATACTACATCACTATTTAATCTGCTATTGATGCACAGCCATAGCAAAGAGCAAAACTTTAAAAGCTGTAGAAATACAACTAGACAAAAAGCAGTCATTAAGCTATAATATCTATGATTAATACATAGGCTGTTAAATGATTAGTAATAAGATTAGCTTGCATCTCTCCTGCCCAATAGATACTTAAAGTAATTGCATCTTTGCAAACTGCATTATCATCACTTCATGTTCTTTATGATGTCATGGGACAGCAAGGCAGACTCAGCACTTTCTCCTGAGACTGCTTTGGATTTTTTCCCTATAGGAATCAATTGTCTGGCAACACTAGACAGTTGGATATGGAGGCTGTGAGCACTGCCCACAGAACATCTGTCTAGATATATTAAAAATTAAAAAGCATTTTGCATCACTGTTTAAAACTTCCCAAATTAAAGATGGCAAAGAAATAACACCAAAATGTAAATTGCTTGATGGCAACAATAGTTTTAATTATATCCTAGGAAAACTAACATACTCGGAAAAAGCAACAGAAACCCTTTACTTAAAAAAATGGCATTATGAAAAGGCAGGCCTTTTCTCCTCTGTCCTCTTGACACTGTGATCAAAATGGGAGCAAATTTGCAGTTATTGCTAGGTCTGCTGCAAACTTACTGCAGCTAATGGGACTCTTCACCAGGTCCAGCCAGCACTCAAGCAGCCTCACAAACAGCTTAGGTGAGTGATAGGAACCACATATTTATTTGGAATGAGAGCAGTGGAATTTCCTACTATGCCAGATTATTAATCATGACTGAAACATAAGTAATTTTTTTTTTTTTTTAGGAATAGGTCTGTTTAAGATATAGACTTTTTATTTCAAACATAAGCTTATTTAAGTCCAAATTGCTGGTTCTTATGCAAGAGAGAGGTAAGATATATGGGAGTCAGGTGACAGCACACACTGCCCAATTATTCAATGGTACTGTTTCTTGCCTAAAATAATGCCAGGGACTGCTAGTACTGCACCTATCCATGTGCATGTGCCAGAATATGGGTGTGGTCCTTGAGAGGAAGAAAGAGGGTACAAAAAAAAGTTCTTCCAGTACATAAGATATCTGCAATAAGCATGAATAAATAAATGTGGTTGTTATTGTCTAGGAAACCTTTATCTAATGAATGCAAATTCAACCAATAAACTAATAGTACATAAATGGTTCTGTCTGTAAGTGGCTTCAAACCCTCTCCTGTATTTTATCAGACAAGAATTATCAGCATGATACAGTGACATGACGCTCATCATATGGTTTGAAATGCTTCAGGGAAATATGGGGCAGAGGCTGTGTCCTCTCGAAATCCCCAAAGCCTAATGTGCATCTAGGAGCAGTCTGACAAAGCAGTTTACACACATCACACATGGCTGTAAAAGCTGGACCTCAGTTTCCTATGTCTCAGTTAAACACAGAAGCTGCAGCTGGAAGATTAAGGGACTGGGTTTCCTCAGCCACATGGATTCCTGCACTGAGGCTGCTAATGCCAAATGCATCTCACAGATAATTAATTTTCACTATTCCTTAAAAAAACCCCTAGTGTTAAATAGCAGTCATATAAATTGTAATACTTAGAGCTTGATGTATCCTATAAACCAGTATAATCCACAGTATAGATTAAATATTTCAGGTTACTGTTGAGGCAAACAAGCTTTTTCAAAGTGTTGCAAGTACTGCTACTTAGCTGTTATTTCCTGAAGATGCTGTTTTACCAAAACCCCAAGAGCCCATCTCAGCTGTAGCATTAGAACCTGCTTCAAACAGAGCATGATCAAAATGGTCCAGTGACTGCACTCCCTCAGCAACTAAGAAAGTTATCTGAATTCAGCAATCAAATGCTTGCAACAACAACAACAAAAAAATCTACAAAAAAGTTTTGTTGATATGCTACTGTTACAGCCTCTGAAACAACAGTACACAAATAATTTCATTGTTCTGGAGACAGTTTGTAAGAGCCACGTTCTTACCCACATATACACACACAACTTGCCAACAAGCAGAGTGGAGAGTGTAAAATCCTTGTTTCCAGGCAAATGCACGGATCTATAGGCACACACACAACATACCCCCAAGAGCCTGTCAGCTTTAGTCTGGAGGGTCTGGACCAAAGTAAGCTTAAAAGGGGTCTTTTCATCAAATTTAGCAGTTTCTGAGCATACACACCTGTATACTGCAAACACACAGTGGGAGTCTACAGCTCTTAAATTAAATCTAAGCTCCAATGTTAGATACAGGTTTCTTAAGTATTATCTTCCTTTTGGTTTTGAGAGTTGTGGATGCACCCACACACAACAAAACTATTTTATGCCGCACGCTCTTAAAAGTTTGCCCTCTCCTCCCAACAGCACCGCAGACAAGGAAGAAACATCCCCGTCCAGCTGCCAACAAAACTCGGCGCACAGACAGACGCTCCATCTTTTGAAGCAATTCGAACCAGGGCTCTGCGAAGATGAGGGAGGAGAGGACTTGGGGCTGCCTCGGGAGCCCGCATGCCGCCGCGTTGTCCCCGCATCCCGCCGCGTTCCCCGCAGCAGCAGCATCCCCG
>NW_005054513.1:712502-720095 GCF_000277835.1 Geospiza fortis
ATCCAGCCCCAACCCCTATCCCAGCCCCAGCCCCTAATCCAACCCCTATCCCATCCCCAGCCTCCGATCCAGCCCCAGCCCCTGATCCAGCCCTTGCCCCAGCCCCTATCCCAGCCCCAACTCCTATCCCAGCGCCTGTCCCTGATCCAGCCCCAGCCCCTGTCCCTGCCCCAGCCCCTCCTGCCCAGCCCCTTCCCCGCAGAAGTACCGGCACAGGTACCCCGTGTGCGGTCGCTTCCCGCTCCTGGTTGGAGGCTGCGGGGCGGCGGGGCCCTCCCAGCCTCGCTGCCGGGTCATTTAGGGTTAGTCACTGTCCCAGTGGCTTGGGAGTGTGATCCATACCCAGGTCTGGGTTTCATAGCTGCTAAGGGATTTGTAGACCTTCCTGCTCCGTGTTTTCACTAGGAAGAATAAAAACGTCCTGTTGCCAGCTTGAAAATGTGGTAATATATGTATACAGGTAACCTGGAAAGCACATACACGCACTGGGCTATAAGTATATATACTGGAAAGTCCCCTTTTCTCATTGCCCCAGAAGATACTGTAGTTAAATCCACATTGCTGACGCTCCAAAAATGCACTGATAATTCTCTGGATCTCTTCAAAGGACCGCTTTCAAGACTTGCTCATTCTTCAGAGTCACACTGAGGTTTTATCAACAAACACTTGTGTACTTCGTTTACTTTGCTTTCAAATGTGATAGATCACTGCAGATGTGCTTAAGGGACATCTTGTATGCAAATTGCTAGATGGTTTACCAGTTAATTTCATCTTTCTCAGAACTCAAAGATCATACATGGCACATTGTTAAGTCATTTTCCCTTCGGATGTTTATAGGCAGGTTTAGAAGTCAATACATCTCAGATTACTATGGATTTTAAAACATTTGATGGATTCCTAGCTGCCTTAAAACTACCTGGGATCAGTTTATTACTAAAAAAGTACCCCAAACGCTTGAGGTTCATAAGTGGCATTGGAAATTTTTTTCAAGCACTGTTGTGTTTTGCTACCAACTTTTTCGATTCAACAGCAGAGTTATTTGTTTGTTTGACTGATACAGATTTTTTCCAAGTGAATTTATTCTTCCAGGCAATAACTAATTATACTCTGCATCTATAGGTAAGTGGAGCAGTGATCATGCTGAACAATAAATTCTGAAATGGAGAAGTTACCTTGAATCTCCATGGCATCTGAGATTCAACCTTACCTTCATGTAAAGCTGATGCAGAAAAAGAAGGGCACGATCCAGACCCAGGATGAATACAATGAGAATTTTAAAGCATTTTTGGTGGTCCATATGTTTTTAACCTTCTCCTAAGTTGCTAATATAAGGGAGTTCAAGTTTCTTCAAATAATCTTGGATCTCAAGTGATGTCCAGCCAAAGGAGGTGGGAGAATTTAGAAAGGTGTTACTGGTTTTCTGGAATGTAGACTCTCACAGTATCTCAGAAATGATTAATGGATAATAAGGGACAATTCCCTCTAAATTGATGAGAATCATATGTTGAATACCACCCATAGACACTGAAAATATCTATCATTTTCTTATGCTAAGTTTTCTTAGCTTGCCAGCCCTTAAAGTAATTTTGAAATGCAGCAATTGTATATTTGCACAGCTAAAGAAAGGCTCCAGGCATCCACACTACCTGTTTTCCAATGAAATTAGCAGGATGCAAGGGAAACATAACAAATTCTGTCTTTAGTAAATAATGCATCACCTTTCTGACATGCTTTGTGCTGGTTTATTAGCCAAAATCATATACGGTGTTGTGAAGTGACTGGGCAACCCAGAATTTTAGCAAATACAATAATTACATTCTAATTCTGAAGCCTAACAATACATATTTCAAGATTTTGGTACCCAGAATATGAATAACATCCAGTACACTAAAATTTTGTAATTATTTTCACTAAATCCTAGTAACTTGTGTGTTCATGAAATTACTCTTTGAGGGAAGACTATGTTTTCTTTGACATCATTTATTTGCCATGTTGCAAACTTTTATTTCCTCATCTGGAGAATAAGAAATTGGAAAGAGAATGGTTTAGCTGAACATACAGCTTTCAAAATGTTGCTATCTTCAAATCAGGGCTAGGTACTTTTCTAAGGTAACTTTTCTTCTGAGTGAAATTATCTAATAAATCAAAGAAAATAGGTAAAATTGAGCAGTGTTGTTCCAAAAAGTAGGTGAATCATTTTTTAATAAATATTATCATTAAATGCTTCTCCCTGCTTTAGGAACACTTGAAAGACCAGATTTGGATAATTTTAAAAGACGACTACTATTCAATATCACTAATCAATTTTCAAATAAAGCTAGAAGGGTAAAAAAAGTACTTTAAGTTGGAATAGTTGCTCTTTGCAGCAACTTAAGAGTTCCTCTACTTTGTGGTTCCCCAAAGTGGCAGTGCTCTATACTCTGCTTTCATGAATTCTGTTTAAAATCTGAATTACAGTTGTTTTCTGAGTTCATTTCTCAGCAATGAATATTTTCTTTTTAGTTTTCTCACTAATATGTAAAATCCTTCTGACATTTGCCCGTGAGCTTAGTCTTTAGAGCTGCCCTGGTACACAACTGAAAGTAGGAGGAGAAAGCAGTGGCTTGCACATGGGTAATTTATTAGATAACTTTGCTAGAACTCCATCAATTTGATATCTCATTGGCTTACAAAAATGGTTTAAGCTACTTAGCTTCTTCTGCCAAGTTTCTTGGGGCCATAATGGCATTATATTTTTAATGGGTTATTTATTCTGTAGTTACGTAAAGGAATTCAGTACTGATGTTAAAAACATTTGAGAAAATATAAGATATACTAGATGGGGGAAGGGGGTGACAAAAATTTTAAATTTCCTTCACCCCTTTTGGTATTAACTGAGGTAGCATTCACCCATAAATTTAATGCAGGTCAAAAAAAAAAAATAAAAGGGGAACAGGAGAGAAGAATGGAACTGTACCTTTATTTGGTATTCAAGTGTCTTAAAAATTTATGTCCACCCTGCACACTATGGTGTGGCTTAAAAATTCCCGAACTGCTTGGATCTCAAGTAGCTACTGGTTTGCCTAGCTGGGGCCAGTGGTCCCCCAGCTCCCCCGGCAGAGTTCCCACCTCAGGCTGTGCAGCTCCCAGGACAGCTAATTCAGCACTACCTCGGGTGTTTCTGCAGAGTGCTGCATTGCACAGCACAAAATGCCACTGTGCCTGTACGTGCAATGCAGCAGGACTGACAGCTACAACAAGTTCTGCCAAGGAGCACCAAAATAATTGAATTTCCTTCTATTATAATCCATTTAGATGTAACATATAGCAGAAGTAGCTTTACAAAAAAAAAAAAAATAAAAAAAGAACAAAATGGTTTAGATAAACAGGATATCTTAAAGGCCACAGGACTTTTTTTATATATCAGCACGAAAATTTCAAGTTCACAATTTTTTTTTTATATTTTTAAACTGTGGTATCTTGCATCTACTAAAATGACATGCTTCCCTCCCCCCCCACCATCACTTAAAGTCCCATTAAATCAAGTTCCTCAGCAAAATCTTCATGGATAGAGGCCCAAATTATTAATGTCTCTTGGGCTTGGATCAGACTAATCAGTAATGGAACTCAGCATGTTAATTAAGCCTGATTCTCAAACCATTCTAAGTTAGCTGCAGTTCTGTCCCAAACTGAGATAGTAAACTAAGTTTCAAACTGCCAGAAAGAACATTTTGACAATTTTAGAACTTTATTATGAAAATATATTGAAGGCAATGAGGTAAATGAAAGCAACTATTGTTTGAAAATTTATTTTTCTGGGTAAAAGTACTTGTTCACTGGAATTAACAGCTGAGTCAAATTTCTAGCCCTTTCTTTCCTTGTCTTCTCAGTGGAAGCAACAAGTGCATAGCAATATTCTCTTATGAGATATGTCCAGCTTCCAAGTCCAGCTGGTCTCTACTGGAGGAATTTAAGTTCTATCTTTGAATGAGAACAAGCATGTGTATATCTTGACTTGATCCTTGACTTGAATGAGAACTCAAGTCCTTGAGTTCTCATTATTGGTTATTGGTGTTTGTCAATTGATTATTGGTGTTTGTCAAACACACACAGCAAATTTGTGAGAGTAGAAGTATTAAGATTAGTATTCCTCTTTCACAGTGTTATTCAGTTTCCTTTGCATACCAGAGGTGATGACAGCTATGTATTACAGCTACTAACAGTATTTACATAAACCTTGTACCCTGCATGAAAGATGCACGGCACATTTCCCTCTTTCTGTGACCCTTGTGATTGTTTAATCTGATTTTGTGCTTATTTTCTCCTAAAAACTTTCTCTGTTTCTTTAAACATGACTACTGGGCCAACACACCCATTCTTTCCTCCTAAACTGCTTTCAGGCATTTGAAAAGAAAATGTGATTTAAAGGAGATGTGGTGGCCAATAAAGATGACTCAGGTCTGCTCAGCAGTAGACATCACCTGACAGTCTCAGGGTCTTTCCTTTCCATGTGGAACTGAGCTGTGGGTTGTGTTTTGCTGTTTCTTCTTTCCCCTGGAGGCATTTGTACCTGCTAACAGAAAGGGTTCAAGGCTGTGGAGACAAAAGGAATGTCATGTATTGGTTTTGCGTGTGTAGTGATTTTTTATTTCTAGCACTTCATTGCAAAGATTCCCTCTTTTCCTTGGCTCTACCAATGCTTATTCTGTTCCTCTACACCTCACCCTGTTATCCCAGTTTGATAATTCTGAGGGAGTTTCTGCAAGAACCCTGTCTGAACCCTCTTCCTTCAGCAGTTGGTCTCCTGAACTTTGCAGTTGCTGATAAAACTGCAGCTCATTCTTGCTCCTCATGATAAGTTTGAACCATGTCCTGCAAGCCCCATAATGCCATGAAAGGAACTCTGCAATGCTGTTTAGTCCTGGTCTCCTAAACAGCAAGGTTCTGTCAAGTCCTGATGCTGACACATGGGATCCACCATCAGATGAAGAAGTGAGAGTACTCAGGCAGCTGTGGAGCAGGAGGGATGTCTTGTCTCTCTTCTTCTCTGGAAAGGACTCAGTATTTCTTAAGTAGAACAAGGAGTCCTGCTTGTTCCTCTGTCTTTGATTTTGTCGATGTCTGAAATTTTTAACAAACTAAGCTAAAATCAGCATTCAAGTAACAGAGAAAATAAGAACTTTTTTCACAGCCTTGTCCTGTTTTCTAATGCATTCCGATCAAATTTTGAAATTTGTTTGCAAAAACCTCTCACCACATTTTGTGTTATGAGTTTGTGATGGCTGTGCTCCTCTCTCTTCCAAGCAGGAGAAGGGACAATGTTGATGCTGGCAACATTACCCCAACTCTTCTTCACAGAAGGAGCTACTTGAGTCTGTTCCTCCCAGTTGGGATAGGTCAGCTCATATCTCTCAGCCAGCCTGACTGATGGGTTCTCCCGTGATGCAGAAGGAGTGAAAAAGAGTATATTGTGTGTTGTGTCAAAGCAGACCAAATATGCTCAATATCAAGCGGGATACACCCAGAGTGCAATGAACATGTGTGCAGGGGTGACTTCTGACACCTCTGCTGCCTGAGCTTTGTGGACTCTGAGTTAATGTAGTCGGGACCAACTGAGGCAGAAATACAAGAACAAAGCAAAGAGACACCAGAAACCTACAAGATGATCTAATGTGGCTCCAGAGGCTATTTGGATGCCAGCAGCTGATGATTCAAGTTTTTCCTCTTGCCCTTCTGGTCCACTCTTGCCAGCCATAACAATACCACTTAAAAAACCTCAAGGAGAAACAGGTTTCCTGGAAAAAAAATCATTATCCTTCTTGAAGAGCCACACCAAAATTCCACACAAGAGGCCTGACACAAGAAAGTCAGCTTGCATCAGTGCTATGTAGTCAATGTTTCCCAACCTTGTGTGGACTTCCAGCCTGGCAGTCTCTGCCTGGAACTGAAGCAGAAGTAAGAAATCCCTGGATCTCTGACCTGCATGGAAGCAGAAGAAATCCCTGGATCTCTGACCTGCATTTCCTTGCTGGCCTTGAAAAGGCTCATAGCTTGAAATTTTTATATTTCCTCCCAGCTCATGACATCCTCATGTGCAGCCATCAGACCTGATCAACTTCTGTCACTTAAATCTAGATTTCCACTAAGAGCTCCATTTAGGGAGAGGACAGTCCTCTGGTGTGTAACTTAATCCCAAATTTGATGGGAGAGAGGCCAAGATCAGAGACACTGTGGGTGTCTGTAGTATAACAGCAGGTAAAGCCTCAGAACACTGAAGGATAACTGTGGACTTCACATCCAGTGGCTTAGCTCTTTAATTGCTCTCTGTGAAAAAGAATCATCCTAATTCTTAAGCTTCACTGGTGAAGAGTAATGGTTAGGTGCTGCTGCCCTTGCTACCTTGTTCTTTTCATTCCCACACAGAACACATTTCTTGCACATTTCTTCACAGCTCTGGCTTTGTTTTAACCCCAAGTGCTGAAAGTCATGGCTCCCCAAAGCTGCCCCTCTCTGGAATCATAGGAGACTGCTGCCCTACTCCTGTGCTTCAGCTGCTGATGTCTGAGTGCCAAGGTCTCAGCCTTTCTGTCTGGGCAGCCAATGTCTCAGACTTGTGTACCTTTGGGATTTTTTTTGTATATAGGAACAGTTTAAAAGTGAAAGTTTTCTGTGATGAAGATGGGCAGCTTGTATGAATATGTTGCCCTGATTTTTTAAGATTTTATAAGCCTTCTGATGTTGACATTCTTGTAGCGAACTTTCTCACACACTTCCTGTAAATAACTTATTGTTTTGCATTCTTTTATGGAGGAGGAGGAATTTAATGCACTGTTGATTTGACCAGTGTCATTGGAGAGGTGGCACTGTCACCCTCCAATCCGCTGTCACTTTTGGAAAACTATAAATGTTGGAGTCAGAAAATAAAATTCCCTTTTCTTCTTCACCTTGAGAGCAGCAGTGTGTGTGCTCGTGTTATTTCATGTCCTATACTGACATGAATACAGCTTGAGAAAAGGAAGAGGATGGGGTGGAGAAAAGCTAGAGTCTGGCTGCTACCTAGATGCAAATTAAGCAAAACCTACAAGCATAGACTCGTTAGATCAAGCACATGCAACCTTTAAAATTCCAATTATGGGAAATGCTCAGCTCTAGCAAGATTACTGCCTTACAGTCATACCCTACATTGCCTTGTTTACTGGCCTTTTAGCATTTCATTTAAAAGACTAGACAGTATGGCTCATTATTAACATGATCTAGCTCTCTGATGGGAAGCAAATGAGCTGTGATGATGAAGCTCTGGATGAAGCTGTCCCAAATGTCATATTGCTGTTCTAATCTAACATGTAACTCTAAACCAGTGACCCCCATGGATTTTTTGTCTTGAACAAATGGTGGGGTTCTCAGATGCAGCACTATTTACACCTCAGGGCATTGCTCCATCATAGGTCTGCCCTCAATGGGGAGAACTACCAAGGCCTCACAACTCTGAGTATTTTAGAGGGTGGTAAGGGTGGCAGCAACTCCTTGCTGTTTCAGGATTCTAATTCCTGGAGAGCTTGATTCTGTTGCAGATGTCACTTGTTGCTAATTCAGCTCTGCAGCAATAAGGTGGCT
>NW_005054513.1:720116-750999 GCF_000277835.1 Geospiza fortis
TTTCATGAGCTAAGCTATTTGTGATCCTCCCTACCTTGCAGAAGCAGGAGTGCCAGTTATAACTACTGTTCTTGCATTCCCAATGAGGTTTAATCAATGTTAGGGATGCCAGGAACTCTGGAGACTTCGCTTTCATGCTTCTGTCCAAAACTGAGCTTTGGCAACTGACACCATCTGAACATGCGACAGCTCTTAAATTGTTCTGTTTTCTTCCTTTCCATCACTTAATCCCTGTAACTTCTTGAAGTGCACTTGGGGAAGGGGAAGTTAATCCACATAAAATACTCTGCATCAGCTAGTTGAATGGATAACATACATGAAATAATAAAAAAAAACAACCATCTTCTCTCTCAAGTCTAATCAGTAGATTTTACTTCAGCTTTACAGAGAAAACTGAATAATCTCATGGGGCTACATTGTTGAATTAAAGCTTCCATTCTTTCAAAAGTTGAAGATTTTGTTCAAGGAAAGCAAATTGATCGAATCTGCATCACAAAAAGAAATCTAGAAATTAAAGACATAAAAATTCCTATGCAAAAAGTTGGATTAGTAAAATCCTGGGAAAGAATATGTATCTTTATACGAGAAGATTCTGCTCCTTAAGGACATCTGACAAAGCTTATTTTTATTGCAAGAGGATATACTACCCAGGATACTATTTCAAAAAACAAACATCCTAGGGACTTTATCCTAAGTAAACCTAAGTAAAAACAAACACAGGCACTTCGAGAGTGCTGGCTGCACTTGGTACAACAAAAGCTCCATGTAATAAGCTTCTGCAATACATTCTCTGACTTTAAATATGTGGCATACCTTAAGGATATATGCTCATTAAAATGATTCTTGTCAAACACGATATTGAACAAACTGACCCATGGCTTTATGAGTTTCCAAACTTGGAATGCCTTCAGCTCTCCAGAATGGAACATCAAATGACAGGTAGTATCTATGAGGAGATGGGATGGAATTGCTTCATGTCCTCTTGGAGGAAATTTGCTGCAGAAAACTCATTACAGTGCTTGTTATTTCTTTTGGAGTTACCAGGCCATTCTTCTGTATGTGGTGTAAACCCTTGCCCTCAGTTTTGCAAATGAGCTGTAGCACAATTCAGCTGTTAGGGAATGGATGTAGTGAAACTGCTGACTTGGTATTGCCAACAAATCTTCCACCATATGGACAGCTCCACAGGTGAGAAAATTAAGGATGACTCTTAACTTTATTAGATCATCTTCCCAAGTGAAGGCCAGTGTCTCTGAATGTGTTTGGATTCTCTTTTTTATCAAAATACTGCTAACAAGGACTTTGGTGAGTTAAATATACTGCTTAACAATAAAGGCTAGTTACTTTTCATATATCAGCAAAATAAAATTAAATAAGTAATAACAGTAAAATAGAAGAATAAAAACTAAAAGTTACTATGGAGTCAGCCTTTGGTGTCTATTAGCTTAGCTTTGGAAGCATCAGAGTAGTAGAACTGCTATGAGATTTTAAACTATACCTATAAGCAGCAACAGAAAACCTGCTCATTCTTCTTTGAAAGCTCACATTATGGACTAAATATCTGTTCTTTTGGAGTTGTTGATTAATTAGGATTACTTCAATAGGAGAAAAATCTTGAAAACTAATTTTTTTAGCATTTAGTTTCAGGGAGGGTGAAATGTGTCAAGTATCAGAGAATATATATTATATAGACATATATATGTAGTTATATACTAATATACATTGGTGCATATTCTACATGTGTGTACATATTAGAGTATAATATTCCCCACAACTGAAATAGAGTGATGATATCTATAAAATAATCAAGTGCTGTAAGCGTGAGTTTATCTGTCATAAAGTAATGCAAAACCTACTAATTCCTTTGTTCTGCACAAGATTTTTCAGCCATAAAACTGAAAAGGACATTGGTGATGTCATTTGATGCATGTATCCATCTTTTTGCTGGAATTTAAAGAGTTCTAGAGGCATATCTGACACAATCAGGAATGTTAGATTGCCGTATCTTCCTAACTTAACTTTAGCCAAGTGATCAGGTTTAGGTACTTGTGCCTTTTTTAAGTGTTTGGATTGTTTGGTTGGGTTGACTTTTCTGAGAGGAAATAAAGTTAAACAAGTAATTAGAAGACTAAGAGTGTGCCTGCTGGGGTCAGGGGGGTGTCAGGAAAGTGTCTTTGGACTTGTAAATGAGCAAGTGCTACTTTCTTAATCCTCCACATAATCATCTTTTAAAAATTGATATCAGATTATTTTCCTCTTCTTTCTTTGTAGATTCTCCTTTCCCTTCTTCCTGGATTTTTTCATGAGGCCAGTCTCCTGTCTTGCACTCAAATTGAGCAATCCAACTCCCAACAGAATCATACTGTTTTATCCTCAATTTTTCTTGCTTTCATATTTAAATATTTGTTATCCTTCAAGTTAGAAGTAAATTTCCCACTCATGGAGATAATTCAGTACATCATAATCATTCACTAGATTAATATTTTCCTTTGGATCCCGCTTTACCTCTCTTTTACCCCTCTTTATTGCCCCAACTTCTACTCCACCAATGTTAGCTGCACACAATTCCTCTCTGTAGAGAGCAGGGAGCAAAATTGATTAAATCATTAAATGCAAAACATCTTAGTGTTTGTGGCTGTTCCAGCTGCCTAATATGCAAAACCTGAGAGTGTTTTTTCAGTAAGATGGACTACAGAATTGCAGCCAAGTAGATGCATGGGGACTGTGATAGAATTAGTGGTCTTAGCTGGCTATGGGAATGGTGTGGTGGTGAATTAACTCAGGAAATAATTGCTCTTGTCTAGTTCTTAAAAACACCAGAAAAAGGTATGAGATAAATTGCAAATGCTGCAAGGCACTTTATTTCTAACAGTCTCCTAAGCATGTTAAGGAAATTAATATAACCACAAGGCTTGCAACAGCTTTGCTGTAGGAAAATCTGAGTGGAAATTAATTTTTACTTTAACTTTTGGGTTTTTTTGTCTCTCATTAAGTATTCTTCCTAGTTTTCCATTTACTGGATGAAAACTGTTTTCCATCTTGAAACACAGAGGCTAGGAGTAAGAGATTCTGCTGCCTGTTATAGGAGCTGCATTTCAGAAGTTTTGAGTATCTGAACACCTTAAATCTAGTTTTTCTGATCTAGATGTTATAAACAAAATCTGAAAAATCTCAAGGCGTCCTGTTCTCATCACATGTGTGTTACAGACCTTGCATTCTTGCCTTGAAGCCCATGAGGTGCTTGCTGCTGACTTGAATGACCCAAAACTTTGGAATCCTCTTTCCACAAATGATACAAACTCAGTATCTCTTTGGGGCTTTATTGATCTTGATTGACACGATGCCACAGAAATATTCCCAAATATCCTGCATATGTTCCCAGGCTGCCATGACCTCATGGAGCTATGTCTGGGATGGTACTGAGATACATGATGTGTTCTTCTGGAGGTGGGTGGATTCCTCTTTAGTCAATGTGAATAAGGTCATGGACAAAATTCTATTTAAAAATTAATACTAATAGTTAAAAAGCATTGCTGATCATAACTGGGCAAAAATTGTGGCCCTGCTACTTCTTCCTAGAGTGTCATTACACTGCCATTCTCCAGGGGTATTGAGGGAAAAGAACTAAAACAGTGAAACATAAGCAATGAGTTTAAGGAGAATATCCTCTATTTTAAAAGGCTCAAAAACCCCTCAATGACTTTTTAAACTAATTTGCAGACATCAGGAAACACAAGGATGCTAAATTCCCTTTTGCACCTTCCTGACCTCTGAATAACCTGTGCAGTATCATTTCTGATGATTCAGTACTCCTCTGTTTAATATTTTTTTATCTGACCATGTAGAGCACAGAAAATAAACAAGAGGATCTGCTTTCATCTTCAGGCCTTTACTAAACCAAATATTTTCACAGTTCCTGGACAAGCTGGCAAAAGTTACTTAGGAAAAATTCTTAATTTTGGTTAAAATCTGAGTTACAAGTTTGAGAGGTTCTGCATTATTAAAAGGGAAATTTATTTTATAGGAATAAATCTTTGTTGGAAGCATTAATCTGTGGAAGCATAATGGTTGAAATCTTCCACAAAGTAAAGTCAGAGGAAACTATTACATAGAAAATATCTTGTAAAATTATTTTTTTCCCCATGATTCTAATTACAATGAATCTGGAACCTGATTGTCAAATTCTCATTTAAAAAACAACAGAAACTTAGTTTTTCTTCATATTTGTTCATTCGGTGCTATTAAATGAAGTTGCCCTTTTCACATTGCTACTTTCCACTTTAAGACAAACTAGGTATTCCACATTAGAGCTTTCTGCAGATAGAGTCAAGGCTTCTGAGAATCCCAATGGGCACGAGGAGAAGTTTGACAAACTGTATTGAAAAAAAAAGAAAGAAAAAACAAACATTTTGTGATAGTGCGTCAAAATAACACTTTGCCGTTCAGCATACTTTCTTCAAGCAATAGACTTCTCACTCGCTTATGAGATCATCACACATGGTCCATATTCCATAATTTATATTTCATCAGGTTTTCAGATTTCAGATCTACTTGCTCATCCATGAAAATCAATATAACTTCTGTATCCATTTATTAAGCTGTGGTGGAAAGGACATGAATCATCAGTGGCTAACTTTACTTTGTTCAATATGATACAGCATTAACTTAATAGCCTCTGAAGATCACATTTAGCTCTATCCCAGGGCTGTGGCAACCACTTTTGCTTTAACAATGATTTGTATGCCTTAGCCCATTCCAGTGCTGTTAATGTGTTTCAGGCATTCAGAGCTATAGAACTCTTCAGGTGTGCAGCATTCGTGTGTATCACTGCAGATGCAAGGTGCAAAACAAAAGTGGCAAAGGAATATAAATGTTGGTTTGCTTCAAGACTTTGTATTTTGACAGAGAAGAATATAATTCTCTAAATGTCACCTTGACGCCACAGAATCCCCATTGAATCACAGAATTGTTGGAAGGGACTTTAAATAACACCTCGTTCCAGCTCCCCTGCCATGGGCAGGGACACCTTCCACTGGGCCAGGTTGCTCAGAGCTCCATCCAGCCTGACCTTGAACACTTCCAGGGATCCAGGAGCAGCCACAGCTTCTCTGGGAAACCTGTTCCAGTGCCTCACCACCCTCACAGTAAAGAATTTCTTCCTAATCTTTAATCTAAACCTATTCTCTGTCAGTGTGAAGCCATTCTCCCTTGTCCTGTCACTCCAGACCCTTGTAAATAGTCTCTTTCAATATTTTTTTGCAAGCTCCCTTCAGGTACAGCAAGGCTGCAATTAGATAGTCCCAAAGCCTGTTTTTTTCCACCTGGCTCTGCCCACATGGTGCTAAACTCTGCCCAATCTCTGCAGCCAGGACACTGAGGAATCATCCATAGGAACACCACAGTTTCCAGAATCTTGTAGTGTTCAGAGTTTCGTGGTGTTTAAGTACCTCAGATGACCCTTTGATTCACTGATAAACTTGAGAAGCTCTGTGATGTTGTTGTAATAGGGGCTTGAGTCATCACTGGCTGGCTTTTCGGGCTTAGAGAGATTAGACTGAGAGAAAACCCTTCAGCACTGACCTCGGCAATAAATTTAAAGAAATTTTGGGTGTGCTAGAAAGTTCTTGATGAAAGCTGCTTGTGTTTGTGCACTAACAAAATCTGAGGTTTTCCTTCTCTTTTGTGGTGGGACAGACCAGGTACAAGGGCAGTACCAAAAACAAGCTGGACAAGATGGACATAAAGCCCAGTTTGGGAGTCGTGTAAGTGCAGCTATCAAGTTACTTCTGTTGTGGATGCTGAGAAATGTTTACCAAACAGCAAACAAACTGCTAAAAAGGTCTCCTTTCACATGACTTTTTATTAATTTTGGATTATTTGAGCCAAGAGTATTGGATCAAAACTTTCTCAAGTCTTTTCCAAAGGACTGTGTTAAAGATCAGACTATGTTGGGACTGGACACTGAGCACACCTGACATGTGGTGTCATGAAGCCACTTAATGCTGTTTCCCATTTCACTGGACCCAGACCCATTCTGCAGCTGTTTGACATCCTTTGCACTGATATTACACTGATACCTGCAGCCAGGGCAAGGGAAATCAGATCTGATGAGGGAGAATCAGATCTGATGAGATGTGATCACACAGGACCACACATTGCACCCTGGACACCTCCTCACCTGAGAGCTGTGCTGCCCATTTGCAATATCCCTATATCTACTGGCAATTATACCATGTGAATGGCATCCTTGACAATTATATCATAATGAGTACTCTGCTTTTTAAAACGCACTTCCTGAATAGTATCATGTGAACATTAATTAATTCTGGTAGGCTCAGAACAGGATTATGAAACTACTGGCTAGTCTATCTAATCAATTTATTGCATCAAAACAACAAATAAAGAAACAGAAATAGGCAAAAAATATTCTGGCTGCAGACTAGGTTTTCTTATGCTGTGATTAAAAATATCAGCTCCCTAAGGAGGAAGAGAATTATGCTGTAAGTCTGCTGTAGCATTCACGGTACCAGAGCTAATATAATAATCATTACTCATGTCATCTTTGTGAAATAGAGGAAGAGAACAAAGGTGAACTAAATGGTCATAAAAAGTACTGGAGTTAGGGAAGGTGCTTTTCTGGAACACAGACTTTTCTGCATGCTGTGGATTCAATTTTGACAGTTTAAATAGACTTGATCAGAAAGCAGAATTTTCCCTCTGGAGGAATAGTCTAATTTTTCTACCTGCAAGTCCTAAAATGAAATGTAAGTGAGAAGACTCAAGACCAAAATTTACAGGAACAGTCCAGCAAATATATAAATACAGATCTGCTAAGTAATGCCTTACTTCTAGTTCATAATGAAAGCAAAGTATTTAACCTGAAACTGGGTGCTGCTGTGGAGTCACCTACTAAGAAAATCAAAAAAGTGAAGTTTTTTCCTCCCACAATGGTCATTTCTGAGCCTCTATTCTTGCCAGTGGCTAATTTCAGGTGAGAACAGTATGACAAAGAATAAACACAAGGACAGCTGCAGGAAGGTGGGAAGGACAAGTCCTGTATGGAGCTAAAATTAGGCTGAGATTGATAAAAGCATATGTAGCCCTTTTCTGGAAGACTTTTAGTCTTAGGTTTGTTTCTAAGGAAACACAGTCAGGAACTTGAGGGTTGAAATGAGGCTCAAGCATGTGTCTCTTTGCTTCTCAGAGATCTGTGCTGCAGCTCTTCAGAAGCTTCCCAGCCACAGGGCCATTGCTGGTGCTGGGTCAGACTGTATTTCACATACAGTGAAGTGTACCCAGGAACTGCATCACATGCTGAGGTCCCAAGGGTCTGTTACACATCCTTGTTGTGCTCAGCAGAGAAATTTTGACCTTCCCTTCTCTCTTCTCTTCTCTTCTCTTCTCTTCTCTTCTCTTCTCTTCTCTTCTCTTCTCTTCTCTTCTCTTCTCTTCTCTTCTCTTCTCTTCTCTTCTCTTCTCTTCTCTTCTCTTCTCTTCTCTTCTCTTCTCTTCTCTTCTCTTCTCTTCATTGTTTTACCTTTGCTCAGAAATACTGCTCAAAGCTCCTATTTCATTTCAACCCACCATAATTGCTGAAAATGGCTTGGATTGGAAGGGGCTTTAATGATCATCTCATTCCCACCCCTCTGCTGTGGATAGAGACAGCTTTCACCAGACTGGGTTGCTCAGAGCTCCATCCAACCTGGCCTTGAACTCCTCCAGGCATGGGGCAACCACAGCATCTCTGGGCAAACTGTGCCAGCACCTTGCCCTTCTCACAGTAAAGATTTTTTTCCTAATATTATTCTAAACCTAATCTCTTTAAGCTGGAAAACATTCCCCCTTGTCCTGTCCAATGCTAAGACATTTGTCAGTGTGGCCAAGCTTTGAGATGGTCTTCATTTCTAGCTTTTTCAGCATCCTGGAAAGTATCTAGCAGTATTTCAGATCCCAATCAGCAAAGTAAGGTTGACAGCACTGCTCTTACACCAGTTATCAGTGCTTTCTTTTAAAAGAAGCATCTGATTTGAGGCAGGCAGGATTTCCTTCTGGATCATCCTAGCAAAGGTGGTAGCAACAATGATCAGAGCATCCAGGCAGCTGAGCAGCATAAATAATAATGCTGAGCACAAATCATTCCAGCAAGGAGCTGATATCTGATGGCATAGAGAATATTTTTGCTTCTATTTTATCAGTAGTTCTTTGTCTGTATTGTCTTTGCTAAGACATTGTGCTTCACTGCCATAGTCAAAGCAGAACATCAGAGCAGAATATTCCCTGTTGATCAGTTTCTTCTGCAAATTAGTCAGCCTCATTTCTCCTCGAAGAGAAAAATGTCTCCTTTCATCTGCCTTTTGGGTTGGCTGGTTATTAGTCTTCTGAGCTGTGTCACTGGACATCATCAGGCACTTAGAAATCTTGACAACCTCTTCAGCTGGTAGATAAGGCAGTAAAAACAGTTTTGGTTTCCTATCGTCTTCAATATTACAAAATATTGATATTTAATATTCATAACTTAGCTGCTAAATATTTACATGTTTAGTCACTGCAATATCTAAACTCTTACCATAATGCTAACCAGTGAAAAGAATTTTATTTTTTTAAAGAATTTTATAATGTACTCACAGACTGTTTGCAGCATGCCATTTGCACAAATAAGCTCAATCTGAAAAAAATGTCAGGTTAGAAGAAATGATAATGGCAAAAAATGCATTCAGTACTAAAAGATGTGCAGTGTTAAACACCCTAGAAAAAAACCTGATGAATGTGCACAGATCACAGCCAAACTACACAAAATTTGTGTCATTATGAAATTGTCAGAAAAGTGATTGGGGAAAAAGACTTCTGATTTTGCTTTGTCTGAGTGTTCCTGTTGCACGTCTAAACGGAGCAAGTGTTGCCAGGTATGTGGTTTCTTCTTTATTTCCTGCTGCTGTGCCAATCCAAAAAGAGAATGATTTACATCTGGATGTCAGTTCTTCTGTCATAACATATTTGCCTTTACATATGTAACCCCCTCATCTCTCTACACCTTCTGTAAAATTGCATAGCTTGAAGCCCTTGTTAAGGACAAGACTAGTGTCAGTTTGAGCAGGGGTGAAATTAGGCCACCAGAGACCTCATTTCTACTGGAAAATGCATGAGCTGGGAAGAAAAAAGTAGCTTGGCTTTCAGATTTAAGCATGCTGTGACAGAACTGCTAGTAATAAAATCCAAACAAAACACTGTTTTGCATGTGAACTGAGCAAATGTAATCTGAAAGTCACCGATGCTCAGCGTACCCAGAATCCTGAAACCAGTGTGGTGTGGCAGGGCCATATGGCCTGTCTGAGAGGAGCTATTTGCAATACCCAAGTCTTGCATACCATTCCTTATCTTGAAGAAAACTCTAAGAGTTTGTGCTGGTTTTGGCTGGGGTAGAGTTAATTCTCTCCACAGAGGCTGGTGTGGGACTGTGTTTTGGATTTGTGCTGAACACAGAGCAGATAATATAGAGATGTTTTTGTTATTGCTGTGCAAGGCTTGCACAGAGCCAAGGCCTTTTCTGCCTTTCATACAGCCATGCAGTTTATTTCACAAATGTACATGTGTGCCTGTTCATCTGCCCATTTTTTTAGTGCACTCATAATGCCCACTACAGATGGTATTTTGTTCCCATGGATGGCGTGATGGTTCCGTCAAAATTTTTGACAGAAGCCAGCCCGAAGGTTGTCTAGCCAACCACTCAGCCCACACACTGAGATAAGTCCACCAAATAGATCCCTTTGCTGTCTGGGCTTTTCAAATTCCCAGCAAAACATCTGAAAAAAAATAAAAATAAAACTACAGAGTGAAACTTTCCTGCCAATTGCATTAGGTAGCCAAAGGACCACTCCATTAAGGTAAGCTTCTGGCCTGAGCATGGATCATTCTGGCTTATGCTGAGCCATCTAGAAAAACAGGAGAAGATGCACAGCATAAGTGGCTGTGGATATTTATTTTACTTCTATAGCTCCCCTCCAGGTCATTATTTTATGTAATCATATAGATTTAGTGAGTCTGGAGCTTTTAGGATATAGAGGTCTTCATTACAGATTTTCTGTGGAAGCCATAGCAACAATAAAGATTTTTTTTTAATTACTTTTAAGGAAAATTTGATAAAATGTATTTTCTATTTTATTCAAAGGAGCAATTCTATAGGGATGAGGTTGAAACAGGCTAAGGCATCCTAAGATATTTAAAACTGACTTTTATTAGAGCATAAAAGCATGCTTTTATTGGTTCACTGCAGGATTTACAACTACAGTTAAGAATATTACCTTACTGTATATTTCAAAGAATTCTATTTTCTCCAACATACTAGCTACCTTAGCTGGTAAGTTTTTCTGATATATGTACATTACTTTATTGACTTGCATTTTGCTCCATGATAGATTTATTCCTTTAAGTGACACTGAAAGTAATAAATACAAGACTTCAGATGAAAAACACTTTTATTGGCACAGTATAGAGAGAAAGTAAAAGCAGTGTATAAAAGCCTGGTATGAGCAGTCTGCATTTGTGAAATGAGGCCAAATTAATGAGGAAAACCAGTTAAATGGAGCTTCAGCATACTGTTCATTTTCCAAGAGTTAAAAAAAAGAAACACTGAAGGCCAGGTTGTGAATTTTTTGCTGAAGTGCATGCAGTAGTATATTTTATTGTCTTATGGAAAATTGAGGGGTTTCCCCATTTCCAAAAATATCCCACTGCACTCCTTGCCACAGTTCCTTATTACTGTGGGTACTGCTCAGAAGTGGGCTGTGGAGATGAAATTCACTGTCAGAGTTCATCATGCTGTGTAGGAGGGCTGGAAAAAAATGCAACACATTTCTGGTGCAGTCAGGTTAGCTCAGGTTACCAGCACAGAGGCAGAGGTCTGCTCTTATGTGCACAGCAAGAAGCTCAAGAGCTGCTTTGCCCTGAGGAGGTGCCAGTTCTTTTCACATCCCATAAGAAATGCACTCACAATGCAGATAACTATTCATTAGTAGCCCAAAAAGGGTGATAGCAGTTATAAAATCTTATTTCTGATGCTGGGAACCCTGAGGTGATGCTGTATGAGAAGGATCTATGGTCAGGGCACAGCTGGCAGTGCAGAACCCAGCCACAGTGAGGTTCTCCAGCTCAAAGATCCCCGGAATTCTCACAGAACCTTGGTCAAAATACATATTTCTCAATCAGTGACAACAGTCAGGACTGGAAAATGCACTTAGGTTTGAAGAGTCCCTTGGATATGCACTTTAATATTCTCATTAATAAAGCTGCAGTTCCTGAACAGGTGCATAGAATATTCCAGTGGAATGAGACAATATCCATTTACTCAATATTGATGCACATTGACTGCAGGTACATCTACAGACTGTAGCTGACTGTACAGATATTGACTGGATAGCTGTCACATGACATCCACAACACAGGGCACTCACCTAGATTAACCATGATGGGGATCACTGAGTCCTGTGGTATTCTTCCAGGCTAACCAGTGCAAGGGCAGTTTGAGCTTTGTCGCTGAGATCAGAAATAAAGGCAAGCTTCTGTGCATAGACAAGAAGATTGGCAGGTTTTTGGAAAACTGAATTGCCAATTAAAGCTAATATAATAATAAAAATGTTACCGTTTTCAATTTCTAGCCATTAGTGATTTAGAACAATTAACATCAAATTCCATTTTATCTGAGAATATTTATTTCAATGATATCTATATTATTTATCACATCCATGAAGTCTCTTGAATTTTCTGTTTTAAACTTGATTGCTCCCTCCATACCTTACACACTGTCCTTATTTAACTCCTGCCTTCCCTCACTGTTTGAGAAGTCTGCTGTACAAGCCTGCTGAAGCCTGAAGAGGAGGGCTCTTGTATTTTCTGGGACCCCCGTCATTGGAATGATGAATCTTACTCTACGTTCTTAGAAGGCTAATTTATTATTTTACGATCTAGATTATATTTAAGAATACTAAACTAAACTATACTAAAGAATAGAGAAAGGATACAACAGAAGGCTAAAAGATATTAATGAACACTGGTGACTCTCTCTTCAGAATCCAACACAGCTTGGCCCCAGTTGGCCATCAAGTCAAAACAATTCACACCAGAAACCAATGAAACAACCAACAGTTGGATAAACAATCTCCAACCACATTCCAAAGCAGCAAAACATGGGAGAAGCAAATCAGATAATTATTGTATTCATTTCTCTCTGAGGCTTTTCAGCTTCCCAGGAGAAAATCCCTGACAAAGAGATTTTCCAGAAAATATGACGGTGACAGAGGGCCGTGGTAGAGATTGACCTGCAGCCTGGGGAAGTCCATGATAGAGGAGAGATCCACCTGCAGCCCATGAGGAGCCCTCACTGGAGCAGGTGGATGCACAGAAGAGGCTGTGACTCCATGGGAAGCCCAGGTTGGAGCAGGTTTGTTGGCAGGACTTGTGACTCCATGGGAGACCCACACTGGAGCACTTCATGAAGAGCTGGAGCCCATGGGAAGGACTTCAGTTAGAGAAGTTCATGGAGGACTGGCTCCCATGGGAGGGACTCAGCACAGGAAAAGAGGAAGAGTGTGAGGAATCCTCCCCCTGTGGAGGAAGCAGCAGCAGAGACAACCATGATGAAGTGACCACAAGCCCCTTTTCCCATCATCCTGTGCCTCTGTGGGGGGGAGGAAGCAGTGAAAATCAGGAGTGAAGCTGAGTCTGTGAAGAAGGCAGGGGGTAGGAGAAAGGTGCTTTTTAAAGATTTGCCTTTATTTCTAATTACCCTACTCTGATTTGATTGGTAATAAATTAAATTGATTTCCCCAAGTCGAGTCTGTTTTGCCAATGGCATTAATTAGTGAGTGATCTCTCCCTGTCCTTTATCTACACCCAAATTTTTTCTGTCCTTATTCTCTCTCCTGTGCAGTTGATAAGAGGAGCATAGAATGGCTTTGGTGGGTACCTGGCAGCCAGCCAAGGTCCAGCCAACACAGAGTCAGTCAGTGAAAGGTTTCAGATGGAAAAACCTGGCCAAAATGGATAGACAACTTCTAGAGGCCAATGTAGACTCAACATTCCTGGTGTGCAGTTCTCTGCACTTCTGCTTCTGTTCTGCTGGTCATTCATCTTCCAGCAGCCAGGAATGTGACCCTGGGGTGATGGTCAAGAAGGAGGTGTAGATCTTCTGCGACAATAAACTTTTGGAATAAAATGACAATGGTCCTGATGTTTATTAGAATAATAAAAATTAGTATATTCAAAACCTATATCCTTTCTTTAAGGACGTCAAACCAGATCAATTCAGTAACAGCACATAAATATCTTGTCCCTTTTAACATTTACTAGCAAAGGCAGTAATTCATGTAGTTCTTTATCCTGGCTTTAAGGTTGGAGTAGTTTTGTTAATTTGAGACTTCTCTGACCACCCAGAAAGGTGCCATCTTGGGTCATCTGAAATAAAGGTGTTTGCAGTGTTTTTCACTGTGAAACCTTATCAGTGTCATTTTTTTGTTTCTACATGGTTAATTAGACCATGACAAACTTCCTGCTTGAGCAAGGTAGTTTCTAGGTTTCATATCAGTCTGTTTTCAAGCTCATTTAGATGTCTCTGCTACCATAAATCTTGGACTATGCACACATTGTTGAACCAACCTAACAGAATGTGAGAATCCAGGTTAAATGGATAGTAGAAATTCTTTCTACACATTCCAGGAACAAATCAATTGCATTTATTTTATTATTTTAACTTTTTTTAATGGCCTTCAAAACTGCAAAGGACTGGCAGCATTGAACTGGGAGAACTCTGTCAATCAGTCAATATGATCTGGTGATAATCTCATGTAACTCTTCCCATGGCCTTGCAAATCAGCCTCATCTGCTCATGCACACGATGTATTTGCAGTGATGCAGCTAATACTTTCCCTTTTTTCACTGAGAGTAGTGAAGCGATGAAAACTATTAACTGTCATCAGTGATCACAATTTTCTATTAGTGGTTGATGCTTATTTAAGTAAGAAACATTGAAATAGCAGACTGCTCTCTCACTGGTTATTTCATTAGCTTGTAATCCTGAGTTAGAAAGAATAGTGAAAATAATGATACTTTTATCTTGTGAATCAGATATTTTATGACAATTTGAATTGTGCTGTTCAGCTTTTTCTGATTAAAATCACCCAGATTTGAGATTCCAAGTTGTTTTGTGACTGAGATGGCACAACCAGACATCCTGGCACTCAGAAACATTCTTTTCTTACTGAATCTTCGATAAACTCCCTGTCTAGCATAAACCACTCTGGATGCACTGTGGTATTTTCTGGGGTCTCCATTGTAGGGAGGAAATGATGAATCTGACTCTATGTTCTTCGAAGGCTAATTTATTATTTTATGATCTATATGATATAAAAGAATACTATACTAAAACTATACTAAAGAATAGAGAAAGGATACAGACAGAAGGATAAAAGATACTAATAAAAACTCGTGACTCCTTCCAGAGTCCCAACACAGCTGGACCATGATTGGTCATTAAGTTAAAACAATTCACATATTGGATAAATAATTGCCAACCACATTCCAAAGCAGCAAAACACAGGAGAAGCAAACGAGATAATATTGTTTTCCTTTTTCTCTGAGGCGTCTCAGCTTCCCAGGAGGGAAATCCTGGGCAAAGAGATTTTTCAGAAAATATGATGGTGACAATGCACCGATCAGCATCGGTGGCAGAATGAAGCTCATTGTTACTGAGGCAGTGAAGCACCCTAACAGTCCCTCTCCTTTAGAAGATCCTGGCTCGTTAGAAGATCATGATCACAGAATGGCCTGGGTTGGAAGGAACATTAAACATTATTTAGTTCCACCCCCTACCATGGGCCAGGGACACCTTCCTAGACCCAGTTGCTGAGAGCACTGTCACACCTTGAACACTTCCAAGGATGGGTCATCCCTCACAGTAGAGTTTGTTTTCTAATATCTATGTCCTGTAGCCTTCAGTAAAAAACCTTTTCAGAGAGGACTACATTGATCAGAGAACTTTTTCAGATTCAACACCTCTGAGCGCACCTGTATTTCCATTATTCCTACTTGATTTTCCTCTCACAACTTTGTCATTACTTGTGGTGTATCCAAATATAAGTTCATCATTCTGATGGACATGTAATGCTGACTGCTATATATAGTTATGGGAATAAGACATGCAGGAGAATTGTAGCCAGAGTCAGCAGTTAACATATCTGCAATGAGGAAGGCAGGAATTTATGTTTATGGAATTGGAGTTAAGCTTTGCAGGTGCCAACCCATAGAAGTTCACTGAAACTTCATGGCCAACAGCCACGGAAATTAAAAATCTGCTGAATAGGGTGTTAAATTAGCAGGGCTGCTGAAGCAGGCTTGCTGATACAACGTTGTCATATTTTAGTGTCAGAACTGTTTTGTGCATGTTTCTGACAAAAAAAAAAAAGAGTAATTTCACATGACAGATCTCTTGTTCAGAGAGAGCAGGGCGATTAAGCTGTTAATACAGTTTTCTATTATTCCTATGCAAGTATTCAAAGAGTATTTCTTTAAATACAGCTCTACGTTGTGTGGCAAAGGTTGAGGCACCTGTGCAGCAGTGAATGAAGGCTATCTAAATATGAATGACTAATTATCAGGGAACAGGAAAACACTAGTTTTCTTTCATGACTGAGATGGCTTCATCCTATTCAGAATAATCTGTTGGGAAAATAATTTGCATAAAGAAGATGGAGTTTTGATAAATAACTTTGATGTTCATAATTATAGTAATTTTTTGTATAATTTCTTTCCTTTATGCTCATGTTTTATTTCAGTTTTTTTCTTTCAGTCATAAAAGCTGATATTAAATTTTTAAAGCAAACCTATCTCACTGTAGACAGACTCCTTAGGAAAGAATCTTATCTTTGTATAATAACAGTGGACTTAGCACAAATTTGCTGTTGGGATTTCTTTCCATTTCTCTGAATTTGTCTTCCCTACCATAATAAATCACACTGACTAATGTGTCAGGAAGGATGTAGAGTTATTAAATTTAACAACTCATTAAAGGAAACCTTTTTCACTTTGTTTGTATAATATTTTAATATTTTTAACTTTATTCTAGACAAAAGTTCGACCTCTGAAGTGTTGACCAGAGCAGAAATACTTGGATCATTGTGCCATCTAAGAACTTCCTAGCTTAGCTGCAGATTCTGAAGGAATAGTGGCTGTTAGAGGGCTCTGGAGGTTGCCAGCTTGAACGGTGCTTGTTGTTGTGCTTAGTGGTGTGAGAAGATTCTTCTTCTGTCCCAGCTTTCTTTTAAGGCTCTATAAAACATCTCAGTGTTCTGAGAAATAGAAAGTCTTACACAACATTTCTTTACACAAAAATGAAAAAAAAAATCCCTTTGGATATTAGTAATGCTTTTCAGATCTATTTAAAGATGACTCTACAGAATAATTGCTACAGCTCCTCTCTCATTCGCTCTCTAAGGAATTAACTACTGGGTACTCCTCGTAGCTAATTTGGTGTTAAATTGCTCATATTGTTCTTTCTATCATAGACCAGTACTGAACAGTTATTTCTCTCCTTTTTCATTTACTCCAGTGTTTGTGTGCACGTGTTTTTTAGTAGGAATGCTAGAAATTTGGGATGCTTGCTCTCTGAAACCCTGCTTAAAAACACCACGTTGTTGTGAAGGATATTTTAATGCTTTTTTTCTCCACAAACTCTATTATTTAAAAAAGTCTATTATCTTTCTCATAGCAGGTGTAGTTAAATTCTCTCCCTGTCTACTCAGGGATAAGTATTTATGGATACCCATTTATGGCCAGTTATGCTACAAGAAGAAGATGCATGAAATACAGGAGTGTCAAAGGATGAATTGTTGCATGTGTCCCATCGAAATCCAGGGATACTTTAGTGTAATAAAATGGTTGTTGTGCAGCTGTGAAACAGCAGTGAGGGAAGCCAGGGATAACTCGACCAGCACAAGTCCATGGAATCATCCAAAGGGGATGACAGAGCTGGTCAAGGTCCTGGCAAAGCCACTGTCATATTTGAAAGGACATAGCAATCACAGCGACACCTCTGATGAATGGAGGAAGGTGAATGTCACATTCATTTAAAAAAATGGCCAAGTAATCCACCCAGGGAACTGCAAGCTGGTCAGCTGCACTTGAGTCCCATGAAGGAATCTACTCTGGAATGTATTTCACTGTGCGTAGAGCAGAATGTGGTGATGGGGACAACAGTGGATTTATGAGGGGTGAATCATGCCTGTCTGATTACCTTCTGAGGTGAAACACCTTAGTCTGTGAATCAAAGAAGAGCAGCAGATACAGAAACATAGCATGGCCTGGGTTGGAAGGGACATTAAAGATCCCTTAGTTCCAGTCTCCCTGCCATTGGCAAGGACAGCTCCCACTATCCCTGGTTGCTCCACCCAGCCTGGGCTTGAACATTTCCAGGGATGAGGCATCCACAGCTTCTCTGGAAAACCTGTGCCAGGGCCTCACCACCCTCACATGGAAGAATTGTTTCCTAAAATCTAATCTAAACCTACTCTCTGCCAGTTTGAATCCATTCCCCCTTGTCCTTTCTTTCCAGACCCTTGGAAATAGTTTCTCTCCATCTTCCTTGTTGGTTTCCTTGGAACCTGGAAGGCCACAATCAGATCACCCCAAAGCCTTCCCTTCCCCAGGGTGAACAATCCCAATTCTCCCAGCCTTTCCTCATAGGAGAGGTGCTCAATTAAATACCATTTACCTTGATTTTATCAAAGCTTTTGACACTTTCCACTTTGACACACTTGTGTTCAAATCACAGTTTTATGACCCAGATGGTCATCCAAAACTGTCTTGATGGTCCAGCTGAGAGAGTGATGCACTTATTCCTACCCTAACCATAGGCTATTAACAAGTGGAATATTGATGAGGATTATCCTGGGATCTGTCCTGCTTGATCTGTACCTGCAACCTGAGGACAGGTAGACAGGAGCAGGTTGTCCAGAGAGACTTCACAGACCCCATCCCTGAGGTTTTCAAGACCTCCCTGGACAAAGCTCTGAGCCACCTGTATGACCTTGTAGCTGGCACTGCTTTGGGTGAGCAATAGACCTCCAGAGGTCCTTTCCAAACTGTGAACTTAAATATGGGGTTTGAGATGCTCAGTTACAGGTAATCACTGGCTGAATGATCTGCTAATAGGTGGATTCAATTAAATTCTCCTTTTCTGTGATCTTGATTTGGTCTTATTAATGTCAAATTGCATATTTTTCTATAAAATGTCAGAAATAACAAAAAGGATAGAAAGACATGTGGCAAATGCACTGATAGTCTCAAAAAGTTGATTTGATTCCAGTTCTTCTTTTTTACTTCCTGATTACTTAGTGCTTTGGACATCATGGATTAAGAAAGAAAAAATAACATATTTGGCTCCTTGAGCCAGATTCCTTAACCCTGTACAGTTTGCATTTCAGAAACACACACATATTTTCCTCCACATCAGGGTAAAAGGAATTGCTGCTAATCACCATGACCAGAAGCCTGTGGTAAAAATTAATATCGTTCAAATAACATTGATGTCCTTAATAATTGAACACCTTTCTTTTTCTTTTTTTTTAAATTTTCACTCTATTTAAGTCCAGTTGCTACTAGTAGTATGCAGTGCCTTCCTAGGGACTTGCTACTCTGTCTTCCCACTTTGCTGACTCCTTAGTAATTTTTTGGGTCCTTTAAAATAGGAATATTCCTCCATTTCTATTAAAAAATGCATTTTTAACTGTTGCTTGAGGTGTAGTTGCTCAGAATAATTTTCCTGAACATTGAGTTCCAGTTTGGTATTTTTGATGTGTTTGAGACCTCTGTACAGGAATGCTTTGATAGCACAGCTGTTTCCCAGTAGTTCCAGATTCTGGACCATGGGGACAAAGTGAAAAGTCTGGAGAACATCATCAGGGAAGTGGCTTTTATTTCAGGGTCTGTTTAGCAAGAAGTAATAGGAGGGGTCCGCACGTGTTTTCCTGAAAATTATTTCCCAGTTTTCTTTGTGTTTGTGAGAGGATGAAATAGCAAAATAAAGCCAATTTTATCTGATTACAATTTGAGCAATGGCAATTGATGATTCAATATCTTTTGTTAAGAAAATTAGTAAGAAATCATGACCCAGACTGTTGTGAAATTCAAAATGATGAATTTATTTATTTGACGCGAGTGCAAAAGAAATGCCATGAAAGGACTGAAGATTAAAAATTCTGCTTGTTTTCATCAGTTGTGATGAAGAATGTAAATGTATAATAAAATAACCTTAGGGCAAAGTAGAGGCATATTCAAAGCATCCAATTAGTGAGTCTGGCAATGATATTAAAGAAATAATGATGAGACAAAATGTTTGAAATGTTGGCTAAGTGATAGAAATGAGGCAATTAGAAACTGGTGTGGTGAAGCGATTCAAGCCTTCACCAAAAGATGTTTTACCAGTGATGAGTGTGACAGTGGTCACAAGGGTTCTTGATTTGGGGAAGAGACGAGAACATTGACTCCATGTTCAGAAGGCTTGATTTATTATTTTATGATATATATATATATATTACATTATAACTATACTAAAAAGAAAAAGAAGGAAAAGGTTTCCAGAAGCTACCTAAGCTAAGAATAGGAAAGAAAAGAGTGATAACAAAGGCAGCTCTCGCGGACAGAGATCAGCCAATCAGTCCTTGATTGGCCACTAACTATAAACATCCAAGATAGGCCAATTCAGATGGACCTGTTGCATTCCACAGCAGCAGATAACCATTGGTTACATCTGTCTCTGAGGCCACAGCTCCTCAGAAAGAAAAATCCAAAAGAAAATATTTTTCACAAAGAGATGTCTGCGACAGATGAGAATCTGTTTTACTGCTACTCTCAAGTCAGTGTAATCCACGGCCTTCAGCAACAGCATCAACAATTGCCACACAGCTGGGGCCAGTGTGCAGGCACATAGTGCTGTGCTTGGCAGGAAATCCACAGGCAGAAAGGGACCTGCCGTGTCTCTGGTCATCCCATTTGTCACATTCTTTGCCCTCTCTCAGTATCCTAGCACTTCATTCTCCTACATAATTCCTGCTTCTTCCCTTGTGTTATTTCCATATGCATGTGTCCTTTTGTTGTATCCTTCTCTCTGCATATAAATCTCCAAATCACCTAAGACACTTACACAAACACTGCTTTAACACCTCATTTGTCCATTGTCCTGAATCTCATAATTTAACATTTCTCCATCAAAATTATTTGTTATTCAATTCCTTCTCCTCATCTGCATCCTGCCATGGTGCTTATTTCCACCAGTAACAGCTTGACATTTAAAACAAAAGCATTGTAGTCCTTTGACCCACATTGTTCAATTTTATTTGTGGCTGGATTTTTGAGCATGTCTTTTACACACACTTCTTTCATTATTGTGAATATAATTTCTCTTAAATTACTGTGATACTCCAAGAGGCCCATGGTCTTCTATCTGAAAGAGAAATGAAGAAATAAGAAGGTTAATAATGTAACTAGTTGTGGGGATTTGACCATGGCTGGACTTCAGGTGCTCACCACAACCACTCTATCAGTCCCCTTTTCAGCTGCACACAGGAGTGAAAACTACAGCAAAAGGATCGTGAGTTAAGCTAAGGACAGGGAGTGTCACTCACCAGTTACCCCCAGGGGCAAAACAGACTTAACTTGGGGAAAATAATTTCATTTTTTATCAATCAAATCATAGTAGAATTATAGGAAGTAAACTCAATTCTTAAAAACCCCTTCCAAGCAGCCCTCCATCCTTTGTAGGCTTAACTTTTTCCTGATTCTTCACCTGTTCCCCCTGCATAGCACAGGGGGATGGGGGCTGTGGTCAGTTCATCATAGGTTATCTCTGATGTTCCTTCAAATATTTTAGGGCCAGGTTGGAAAAAATTATATGCAAATTGCACAATTATTTAAAAAAAAAATATGCAGCAAAGCAGACATTGTAGTATTTCAGGTCTAGATTTATCCTTCAGCTATTATTTGCTGGTGCAAAACTGCAGTGCATGATTCTGGAATAAAGAGAGTGAGTTTAAAGCAAAGCACCATGGCAGATGTAAACACACACAGGCAGGAGAGACGCTGTCCTTGATGAGGAGATTCTAAGGGGATTACCAATCATGAGTATTCTGCAATTATCCATGCTGAATTTTTGATGTATTAAACCTCTGGACAATGTAACCAATGCTTTAGTCTTACAGTAAGCCATTATTGGTTCAGATAGAAAAAGATAAGAGATTATTCTGCCAAGAGTATGAATGAAGATAATTTGTCATGCTAAAACGTCATTGATACTGGATCCTTATATATCTGCTCTGAAAAAAAAATGGGTTTGAATTATCAAAAAAACCCCACTGTATCAGATCATTATGATAAAACTGAGAGAACTCTTCCCTTAAAAGCGGCAATATTTTTAAGTCTAAATAGCCTCCAAAAAGGCATTCCCTTTTTCTGTGTTTATCTTAGACTACTGTCGTATCCTGAATGCCATACCTGCTTGGTTATTTGTGCTGCTGGATGTCTTTTTTTCCTTCACAAGTATCCTTTCTCTGAGACAACCTCAGAACTCTTATATTTGAAACTTAGGGAGGTCCATTTAGGTAAATCCCTTTTCTATTATTGTATATGTATATTCTTTTTGTTTCAAACCAGAGTAAGATAACCTATTGAAGTTGTACCATGAGTCAAATTCATGTTGCTCTAACTGGAACATTCCACAAATAACATCAGGTGAAACTGGTGGTGTGAATTCCAAACTTGTATTATACACTTTGCCTCAGAAAATCTGTTGAGATGCTATTGCAGTGGCTTGTCTCCAAACAGAACAGCAATGGCACTAAGAGATACATTTCAGATTAGAATTTGACTCTACACAGAATCATAACTATCATTCAAAGGAATCCTGAATACCATGTTGTCAGACTAAATGATCAACTCAAAATTTATGATTTATTATTTGTCTCTCTTCCCTGATACAAAACAAGGAATATATTGATTTTTTTTGAGGCCAATTTTTATTGTGGTGCAAGGCATCAAAATTGCTATTAACTATAATATTGTATGGGCAGTGAAATAGTCAGTGCTATTAGTTAATGTGCAAGAAAATATCGACCAGCAATTCTGAACAATAAATATAATGATATGAGACATGAGTGTTTGTTCAGCATTTATTCTTGCAATCCAACAGCTGAAGAAAATCTCAGAGTTGGAATCTAGCTACCATTAAAAATTATGCAGTGGTTTCTATTCATCTAGGTTTGGAAAAACTGGCTGTATTCCAAAGACCTGATGACTTTAGAAGAAAATCAATGCTATGTAAATAGCTATTGAATTGTCCTAGACTAAGCAAAGCAGCTCAAAGATTTAAACAAAAGGAGGGAGAGGTTTTAACTCAAAGAACAAATAATAGTTTGCTACTGTTTCCCTTGGATGCAGCCAATGTTTGCATTAGTGGGGATTTTTTTTGTTTTGTTAGGGAATAGTGATGGGATGCTGAGTGGCAGGCACATCTAACAGTGTAGTTACCAGGAACCTGCTGGTGGAGAGCAGGTCAATGCCAGAGGTTTTCTTCTGTCTGCCCAAACTGCTGTGTGTTTTGTTCTGTGTCATTTGTTTGTTTCCCTGAGAGAGAAACCCCCACCATCCTCTATGGCATGGAGTGAGCTGGTATTTTTTCCCTGGTATTTTGGGTTTTTGCTCCACTCTGTGTATTGGGATAAGGTCTGACAGCATTTATTTACTTTTATTTTTGCCGCCATTTTGGGTTTTTGTTCCACTTTGTGTATTGGGATAAGGTCTGACAGCTTTATCTCTAGCATTTATTTACTTTTATTTTTGCCGCGCCTTGTGGGCATTCTGTTTGTTAATAAACTGTTGTGTGGGGTTTTTTTCCACTTTGATTCACTAGTATTTATTTCATGTTGGTAGAAAGGGACTGTGGGAACCTTTTTAGAGGAGACAACTCATTCCAGAGTGTCTTCTCCTAAATTTGTCTCTAAACTGAGACGCTGTGGTAAATACTCTCACACTCTAAATATTGTTATGGGAATAGGCAGTGTATAGTATGCTTGTCCAATTAGCACTTTCATGGTCAAATACTCCAAATTATTTAATGAAAAAAAAGCCTTATTAATAATACAGTCAAAGTTGTTACATGTACAAAACCACCTTCCTGGCATTGCCCCCTTGCCTGTGGTGGTGTCCTAAATCTCATGTCTCATCCCACTTCATTCCACAGCTTCTCCCCTCAGCTTTCTCCCTACCCCCTGCTCCCCGGGAAGGAGTGAAGCTGCCTGGGGCTGCCAGCCCCTTCCCTGGCAGCATTCCCAGAGCAGGAGCTGGGCAAGGGCACTCTGGGAACCCAGCTCAGCCCCTCTCATTCCAGACACCCCTGGAAACCACCCCTGGGATGTCTCCCAGCAGGGACAAGTGTAAGACACTTCCTGGGTGACAATGGAATATTATTAATTTAAAAAAATTAATGAAGGGTAGCTATTCTGTACTGACAGACTGACAAAGCTGATGGAAAACAATGTTTTAAAATAATATAGTCTGCTGAAATAATTGACTTCCTTCTAATTCCTTTTTTGAGAAAATGAACATTACGCATATTCTCATAATGTATTTCATAAAAGATGAGTGATTTATGAAAGACCTGCCTGTGATGAAGAATTAAAAACATGCAGCCACAGATTCAGATCTTAATTGTATTCTTTGTGTTTCCTAGTAATTCAATAATAAATCTTTCATCTTTTAGTGGTATAAGCTTATGTTAACAGAAAAATCATTCGGTTTTCAATAAAGAGGTCAGCAACTCTTCTGCTTCATTTCAACACATCCTGCCCTACACAAAATAGATGGCAAATATTTCTCACTTTTCTGCAGGTCTCCAGCAGCAATCTCTCTAATTTCAATATTCAAATCTGAAAAGGGACATTACTCATGCATGAAAAGAACTCACCAAATAAACAATTCCTCTAGTATTAAATATTCACCAGCTATACGATAATTTGGTCTGAGAAATATTAATTTCTTTTCTGTATTTGAATTTAAACCTTCTTTTTTCCTTGCAAGCCATTCCCATTGATTTGGCCATGAGACACCTGTTAAAGTTAGCTCAGCCCAGGGCAGGTACAAAATCATATTTATTGGGTAACAAACTGCATTCATCTTTGTGACATCAGTGGTGTGCAGCCTGAGAAGTGCAGCCTTCCCAAGACAAGGTCTGTGAATTCTGAGAATTGTGGGGAGTGCAGCTCTACAGAAGCCAAAGGGCACCAGGAGATGCTCTGTGCCACAGTGTTGCACTGAGGCATGGCAGAGAGATTGTTGTAGAAGTGCTCTCACATGCATGCAAAAATTCAAATATTTCTCCTCCTGTCATGAGGTTACTGGTAACTACACCGTTAGATGTGCCTGCCACCCAGCATCCCATTACTATTCCCTAACAAAACAAAAAAAAATCCACCAAGCAGGTGGGCTTGGTGTGCTCTGTGTCCCGGGCTCAGCTTTCCTGAGGTTTGGGGCCAGGATGGAGCAGCCCCTCTCTCCTGCCCTTCTCCCACAGGTCCCATTTTCTCTCTCTGGTCCTGCACTAAACAAGCTGTCCAGCTCACCTCAAAAGATTGCCCAAGGGTGGCTGCTGCAGCTTCTCCAAGGCCAGGGAAAGGAAAAACCTTCTCATCTGGGCTAACAAAACCAAGGTAGCCAAGCAAAACCCAGACCTCACCACAGCCTGGACACCTGGGGAGCGAGGCTTTGGGAAAAACACCAACAAGGGCGAGGCTCATCCCTGCTCTGGACCCACCTCATGGATACAGCAACCATTTTGGGGCATAAAGCAGAGGATCAGGGATCACTGTCATCACAGAGCACCCCAAGACATACAGACAATACATCTAATTTATGTTAGATGCTAATTATTATAATTAAAAAATAATTTGTTTAAAAATTGCACCGGAAAGTGCACAAGTGATTAACTTTTCCTCTTGTATGATGAATAGTTAAAGCAACCTTGTCCCTCAGTTAATTTGTGCATTAAGGACCCTTCAGACATTATTTGCTGCCTGTTCTCCTTTCATGTGAACTGCCTCAAGCCATATTTCTGTTCAGCATCTCAAACACCTGACTTTCTCACTGACTCCAGGGCAATATCCTTGCAAAATGCTTGAGAAACAGGAAAATTCCTGCATAACTTACCACCCAGGGCACAGAAACAGTGACTTAACAATGGTTTTAGAATGGGGAATTACACCTTGGCCCTGCAAGGCTTAGGGTTCAGGTACCTATTGTCACTAACAGCAAAGTTCATCCAAAATGCTACTAATTCCTGAAAATATGAGTGTCTATAACACTGATTAGGAGCCATGGAGAGGAACAGAGACAGCAAAAGCATCCTGCTTTGGGATTAGGAGCAAAGACAGCAAAAGGATCCTGCTTTGAGATTACTGGTTGCTCAGAAGAACTCATGGCCTGGTATTGTATCTGGTCATTTACAAACTCAAGATCTGTCTTCAGAGCCTCAGATGGGATGGTTGGTGTCCAAAGATCCATCTGCCTCTGGGCAGCAGGGTTTTGTGCACTGAGCAGGAGTAGGTTTTGTGGTTAATGCTCTACAGAGCTGCAAAAACATCTTGCAGGTGTTAAATCATTGTTGATAAGAGATGAGAGTATCCTCACTGACAAGACCAGTGGTGCTTGTGCAAGACTTCACAGCTGACAGAGTCCAACTCCACAGCTCCCACGGCCACTCTTCCTCTGCTTTTCACCATTTCCCTCTCCCAATGGCACAGAAAGGAGTGGGTGTTTTCCTTCTCTTCCCCCTCACAGGGAGAGGTGCTCTGGCAGGGAAGAGAGCAGATTCCACAGGAATCACTGTCTCCTTGGCACCACCAAACACTCTCTCTTAGAGAAAGATCTGCAAGATAAAGGGTGTAAAAGGTGACTTTTTTACAGGGCTCACAAGCAGAAGTGAAGATGGTACATTAGCAGAAAGTATTTACTAATAAAATACTACTTCTCTTTTGCCTTGAAAGCTTTTAAGTGGAGCAGATGGCAACACTATCAAAGTAATGTAAGATAAGGGACGTTGGCTCATACTGGAATACTACTGACCTGCTTGATACTATTTATGCACTTGGAGACTTTTTTCTTTTTCTTTTTTTATTTTTAATAACTTGATTCCCTTTATCAGGCAAGAATTACTTCCAAAGAGGCACTGCTGTTGTCTGGAAGTCATCTGGAAAATACTCAAATATTGTAAAGGTCAAATTAAATGACTGTCCTTATTTCCAGAATGATATACTTCAAACCAAAAGATCCCTTCACGCTGAAGCAATTATGAACCTTTTCTTACAGAAAGAGTGGATTTTTGATAAGGAATTATTGGGAGAGTTTTCTAAAAACAGGTGAAAGCAGGCTGAGAGAGTTGGGAAAATCCAGTCAGTGCAGACAGGGATTCATTTACTTTCTTGGTTTCAGTATTCATCACTCAAGCAGTCACAAATAAAAGCCACACATCCAAATTTTGGAGGATTTCAGAGTTCACTGGATCTGGAAGCCACCATTTTTTAAAAAAACAGAATTACTACTGTGTATCTGAAACAGTGGAGCACATGGACTAGTACTAACTAGATGTAAAATATTAGACTGAAGGCACAGTCCTACTTGACCTCTAGTTAATACACATTGCCAAAATATTGTCTGAATTGTAATTGTTAAGTTTGGATTTTCTAATTAACCCATCTTGTTCATAGTGATTGATGGAGGACTGTAAGATCTTTAAATTTTGACGAGTAAATCAAATATCTTTGCTACAGAATTCAATCCAGAATCTAAACCTATTAGCTTTTTAGGATATCTCGCCAGTAGGAAATTATTTAATCTATTTATTTTAATTCTTTTGCCTGTAGGACATCTCTCTATGTCTTGGAAATAACATTTGACAAGGACTTCAAGATTATATTGTTAAGATTATAATAATAATTAGATCCATTTGCAACATTTCCTAGTCATATTATAATACAAGAGTACTGTAGAAAGAACTATTCAGTGCTTGGAAGAAAGAGTCTGTTGTCTTGTGGACAGTGCAGATTCTCAGGTGGTGTAAATCAACATTGCTTCCAAGAGCTGAATATCTTGGCTTCTATGCTTTAAACATACTTTGTTCACAAGGTTATTTCAGAAGCATTGTGATGGTAATTTTTTCCCTGGCAATTATCAGTTTTTCCAGCTGCAGGTTTTCTTTCTTCCATCTTGCTTTCATTGAAAGTGAAATGAAGGAGGTTTTTTTTTCACTTCAGCATTAGTTTGGTGACTTAATAAATGATGCTTAGTTAGCATAAATTTTACTGACAAGGGGAGAGGCCTTTTGAATTCTGTTGTTGTCCCAGGATAAATAGTTTAGATCTTTCATAAGTAGCGGTGATTTTTAATTTCTTAGGTAAAGTAATAGGAGTTAGACATTATTTCCAGTTATTTCCATTTATATTGATGGGGCACTGTGTTAAAATGTCCTATCTGAGATCTGACTAGTAGGTTTTGCTTTGTATTTATACACTCAAAGTGAAATCTTCCACAAGAAGTAGTAATTCCAGTCACTGAACTTTGGTTCCCTATGTCCCAACTGAACTCACAGTCAAACTTCTCTCCCTCTAAACCTTTTCTGTTCATAACTTTTCTGTTAACAGATCTGTTATTAGCTGTTAGTCTCCTGTGCAAATATCACGTTTCTTGTCTCTCAGTTCATAGGTCTTTCCAGCTTTTACTCTGCTTACAATTTCACTTAGGTATTTTGTGGAGCAGGTACACCTGTTCCCTATATTCCTTCCTTTCTGAAGATCATTTATGTCTTTTTTCATTCTTTCTAAAGAGCACCTGTTCTCCAAGGTGATATGGTGGCTGTTTTGCTCCACTCCTCCATTCTGCACTGATTTGCTCATTTGCTTCACAGTACCTGAATTTCTCTGGCACATTCATTCCCCTCCTCAGTCATGCTGATCTACTCTTTGCTCAATCAGGTGAGTCTTTTCTCCTTTATTCAGGAAAAATCTTCAGTGATGAGCAATATTTGACCTAACATCAGAGGTCTTAAAGACCAATTTTTTTTTCCACAGGTGGTTTTAAATTAATCCCCTGTAGGTTTTCACAGTATCAGGCTTCCAAAATTATGAACTGACAAGTCATGATATTGACTGAAAAAACAGTATGTGACATGACAGCCACAACATTGTATTAATACAGATGAATTGTGCAGACTGCAGAAAATACAATTTTTTAAATGCATGAGGTGAGATTTGGTTCTGCATATTTGCCATGGATGGAATCATTAACATGGTTTTTGCTCTAGCCGTGGTCTGAGCCTGGGAAGATGTGCTGAAGCCTCACAACAGGACTGTACCTGCTCATTGGGATGGAGTGTGGGTGTAACTCTGTCTCACACAGTACAAATCCTGCTTGGAAAAGGGTGATTTTGACTCTGAAATGGATTTCCACATGAACAGCAGAATATTTCAAGCATGGTTGGTACTCCTTTTACATACTGAAGCTTTGCAGTAGACTGTAGAGGGTAATGTCAATGTCAAGAGCAGGTTGCAAGAATATATTATAAATGAAAGTGTTAGCTGGGTTTGGCATAGTCACCTTTATTCTCTCCAATGGAATAGTAGTTACTTCATCCAGAACTGTGTAACATATCAGTACTTGAAGACTGAGTAGATGTTTGCTGCTCTTTTTGGCAGTGTTTGTGCAGAAATGGGGCCATTTCTGGAGCACTGTCATGTGCAGCACCATCAGCCTCCCTGTGGATCAGACAAGAACCAAGATGTAAAGGTTGCTAAGGCACACTTTCAAGCTGATGGAATATTCTGGAAAGCTTAACGTGCCAAAGTAAACAACATCTGAAACAAAAATGTAATGAACTCCAACTGGCCCCAAAGGGCTTTTAAGTGCTTTTAATTTTCAGGCAGTTTCTTTCAACTGTTGGCCTCTAAAACACATTGTTAGCTGCTCCAAATGAGGATTGGCCACAGTTAATGACAAATGCTTTTCATTAACTAAGTTGTCTTGAGATAATCACCCTGGTTCTTTGACCTCTTATGTGAAAGACAATTTCTGACGCTGCAACAAATCCATTTATCACTTTGTGCTTGCAAAATTTTAGTTTTAGGACAAAGTCTGCAAATTTAGTCAAGCTGTAGTTCAAATCTGAGTTCCTTATCCTCAGCTGATGGAAAAACTGATGGATTGTTAGTCTCTTTTTCTGTTTTTCCCTTTTTGTTGTTTTGGTTTGGTTTGTTTTTTTGCCTGTGTGATTTGCAAGCTGTAAAAATCATCACCATTTCAGTGTACACACTTGCTGTGCAATTTTGTTACTCGGTCTCTTCAGAAGTTGACTGTCGATGCTCTTTGGTGCCTGGTCTTCATGAAGCAGAGATCAGGTCACTTTGTCAATTATTAGGGACAAGCAAGCCAAGCCAGACAGACAATATGCAATACAGCATTAATAATGAAGTTTGTAAAAATATTCATAATAAATGATGTAAATTTGAACAAGTTTTCTGGTATTAAACAGCCTTTCTAATGAGGGTATTGCAGTAACACATGGTGTAAGACCAGAACTATTTCCTGACCGTGTTTTTCTCTCATTTAATCCCTGACAGTCCATGGGAAAGATGCTGCCTGGAGTGACTACTAAACTGACTCATTTTTATAAACATTTCTCAGCTTGTAGCTTGCCTCCAATGTCCCTAGGACTTCTAATATGTCTTTTGTCTTCTTTCTTCAGGGAAAAATGCTGGAAATGTCATCCATCTACCCTTACGGATGCAAGAGTAGGTTGTTGGACCCACAGAGCAAGATGATGATGTGTGTTTTGAGTCTCTTGAGATACTTATCATGTGAAAATACACTTAGCAAAATGCCTCACACTGAACAAGAGAAAAAGCAAGCTGTTTTCTTTGGACAACAGATATGACCTGGATGAGGAACCTTTGCACTGTGTTCTCTGTCTCCTTTTTCCCCCCTCATGTTGGCTGGGTTGGTGGGTGGGCAGTGAAGAGCATGCCAAAACAGCCACTGTGATGCCATTTTCCACCAATTCCAGCTATTCCTAAGTAGTTTCCTAGAACTGCCTGAGCAGAGATCAATAAAGCTTCTTTAAGAGTAAGCCCAGGTTTCTATTGGCATTTCTGTCTAAGAAATTGGAGAGAAATGGAAAAAAGCTTCAACAGCCCAGGCACCTAAAAACAAACAAAACTGTCTTGGAAACAGAGAAGTGACAGCATAGTTTAGCTTGTTGGGTTTTTTCTTCCCAGTTAATGAAAGGAAGAGGGGAACTGTGCATTGGAAGGAATCCAGAAGAGGGATGATTGATGTCTTCTGTAGGGCAGGTGTGTGATGGAGCCAGACATCCTGAACCATGCAGCCTTAGAAGGCTGTGCTTGTCCTTCCCATAACTATCCACCTAGCATTCCCTTCCAATGGAAACCTGAGTGGTGAGGTCTTCTTGCACTATAAATGACATTGCAACTTTGCAAACACTTTTCCAGTTACAGAGATCCAGGCAGTATCTGCATAACTACAGGCAGTGGCCCTGTTCCTCCACTGTTCTTCAACCTGTGAATGCACTGCAAGAAGTTTTCACAGGTGTTTGGGTCAAAAAACATGGTCAGGGCATTTGTGTCCCATGTGGCATTAAAGATCAAGGTTCACTTCCTAGCAGTATGAAATATTTTGACTGCATGCAATTCCTATTACTGTATTCACAAAATCTTTGATGGTGGCAGATATCAGATATTTATATTTAAGTATGCAATAACATTTTGGTCTTTTGGGATTCCTTCCATGC
>NW_005054513.1:751043-779613 GCF_000277835.1 Geospiza fortis
CTCTCTGCACTTCCCATCCCTTCTTTCCCACTGATGTAAGGAGCTCAGCTTGAGTGCCCAAGTCACTCTTTTCAGTGTTAACTAAATGAACATGTTAACTAAAGCCTTGGGCATCTCTATCTCAAAGAAAGGTGTTGAAGTTTTTAATTTTAAATCTATCTCCTTCACACAATCCAGTTGAACACAGTGAGACAAGAGACAGAAAGGAAATTTTGTCTGTGCTTGACTTTGGGGAACTTTTCCACTGAAGAATTTCATTACAAATATTTTTTTTTTAATTATTTCTCAAAGCCTGGTTAGCCTGCTAACTACCATTTTTAGTGAACCTGGTTAGCAACATCATTAACATCACCTGGTATCAACACTGCCTTTGTAAGAATGCTGTTTATAAGAGGAGAAGGTGTTCTGGAGTGGAATGGGGGAAGAAGCAGAAGATTCATACAAAGGAAATCAAGGTTTTCCACCAGCAATTGTGTGAGCTCTCAGACAGGAAGTGTCTGAGAATTTGGAAGGAATTATAATCACTGTGCCTTTTATTGTACGGTATTGAGGAATCTTTCAAATGTCGCAGGACTGGTATTTCCTGTAAGAGGGATACAGGAGATTGTATCTTCCATTAATTGTGTCTAGTTAAGTAATCTGTATCACTAAAGCTGCTGATAAAATAGGGCATTTCTGTTTCCTAAGCAAGGATATTCTAAGGCACACTCAAATGAAACACCTTGCCTGTCCTTAGCTGTGCATTGCAGATGGGCTATTGCTGTGGGAAAGAGCAGCACAAAGCAAAATATGATACTACAAACAAAAAATAGTACTGGGAAATTGAACTTTTCATTCACCTTATGAGCAAAAGCATTTTTACACAATGGGACACCTGGTATTCTGCCAGAGTGAATTAGCAAATCAGTATTGGTGGAACTTGAGAGAAAGAATGGGAAACTGCATGTTTTATTTGCATTCTGCCAAAGGTGATTAGAATAGCATGTCTTGTGCTAATGACTTAAGCAGAAACAGAATATATTCTGTTTGGGAACAAATTCTTGACTTCCTAACTGAATAGGTTCTATGAACTCTAGCATAAATATGATAAATACCCATATTGCTTACTTTGCACTATTTATTTAGTGTTTTCAGGGAATCTTCTCATGTATCAGTTACAAGAATTTCTGTGTCCTGCTTTTCATAAATGTTTCTGCTGATTCCCACAAGTCCTATTTTCCCTGTCTTTCAGCAGAGATGGGGATAAGAATCCCATGCACTGAAGAAGAGGCTGGCAATTTGACAGAAATTAAAATGACAGGAGGTGGGATCATTTACATCCTCCAGCAGAGCCAGAAGCAATATAGCTGGAGCAGTGAGCCATAGATGCTCAGTCCATCCAAGACCACAGCAGTATGGCAGGATGCTTAGGGAAGCATGCAACAGATTATTGTCCCTGTCCCATTTGGCATCAATTAATAGGTTTTCTGAACTCTTCTTTGCTCAGTTTTTCAGTACCTCTAAATCTTTGGAAGCACAAAGTCCACTGCCCTCTTTTTCAGCTCTACAGCTTAGTAAAGCTGAACTTGAATCACACATTTAAACACATCTTTAGAAACCTTATGGTGTTCATACATGATGAGTTCTCTTGCCTTTATGCTTGATAACAGACAACACCTGAGTTTGGAAACCAAGGACTAGATTTTTAGTCTGGCTGTACTATTCTAGAATCTTTGCTTTTTCACAAAAAATGGGATGAATTAATCAAACACTGGCCAAGCTTTACACTTTAGAGTAAAAGTATGGTTATTAAAAACAATTCAAGCAACACATTGGCCAAAGATTTATTTAAACACGGCAGATCCTTTCAGATTTCATTTCATTTCTTGTGATCAACTCATTCCAAGGTATTTATTTGTATTAATTTTTAGTCCTTATCTATTTTGATACCTCAATTTTATCTACAATAGAAGTATATATTTTTATACATAAGCCCTGAGTTAATTAGTATATGTTTTTGCAGTGGTCTAAGGTAATAGCAGTGTTTTTCAGGTGTGTTCATTGCTTTGTTTCTGTTTGAAAGCAGAATGCAAGATAGTCTTCCATTTCACTCTAGCAAAGAAAATTGAAGGAACCCTGCTTATTTAATTCCTCTCTGAATGGCCCACAGAATTGACATTCTCTGTATAAACGATTTCACAGCCCAAGAAAAAGAGGCTCCATCTGCAATTTTTCATAAAAGTTCTCTGTGGATTATTTTGCTGATAATTAATCGGTTTGAAAAGCATCTATGTAAGGTAAAGATGAGCTAATATTCCTACAATTATAATTTCAACTTTTTGCCTGGCAGATATTTCTACTCATCTAGGCTTTTTATCAATCACTTAAAACCATCTAGACCACATGCTAATCTATTGCCTCTTCCCCCAAGCAAGATCCTGCCTTTCTTCTTCTTTTAATCACACCTCATCCACAAGCCCATCACATCCAATTCTCATCACATCCATTCAACTGCATTATGGAGCTCAGAGTGGCTTTCTACATAATGGGAGGGGAATTCTTCTTGAAATTTCAGTAATCCTACTCAAATAATCCATGAGATTTAAATTATATCCCTCAATTTATCTTAAGTTTCATTTGTAATTTTGGGACACTAATGACTTAGTTTTTTTGCTAATCTCTGAATAAATAATAGATTCAATTTCAAATGGTAGTATTTTTATGTGGTAGCAACTCTTGTTTTAATATACAAGAAGTATAATTCTGGATTAATAATAGAAGTAGCATTACTTTAGTTTTGGGTCTTATTTCTTTGAAATCTCTCTAAAAATCCACTGAGGAGCCCAGGTATCATTCATAATCCTGTTCTTTATGAAAGAATAAAAAGTCACTTCATTTTAACAATGAATTACTTGTGCTTATGTGATAAAATAGATTAAAAGCCATCATGCAGAAATGAAGGTCAAAACTCAAGGTGCATACCTGTAGAATATTCATAAATCCATAAAAAGAAGTGATCTTTTCAAAATTGAGATGATGGAGGGAGAAGCTGAGTCACAGAAAGATGAAAGAGTAGCCCACAGTTGCCTCTACACTGAGTGGAGCTCTGAAAGATCTAAAAAATATGTAAATTAAACATTTGGTCAAAACCATCCTGAATTTAATAATTCCACTGTTTTGCTCTAGGACAATAACATGTATATAGTTGTTAGAAAAATCAGACAAGTCAGGTGTGTGTAAGCTGAAAACTTAAGCCTGATTGTTGTGTCAGGAACTGTCTTAAAGTTACCTGTGATCAGCAGCTGAGTAATTTGTGATCAGCAGCATTTCCAAAGGTGCTTCATGAGTACTAAAGCTAGCTCAAATTAATTTTTCAGAATCACATTGATTAACATTTTTAGGTATAGGAGTAAAGTGTATCAGCAATGAAGAAATGTGGGATGTCAAGGTAATGTTAACAGGACTAAACCAAAACATCTTTCACATAAAATGAAGTTCCATAAGATTGATCACAGCCACAAGAAAAAGGAAGGGAACAACTTTATTTCAGAACAGAGATGCTCAGGTCTGCTCTGTGATCCCCCCAACTGGACCATCCCGTTTCAGGCACTTGCTCCACAGAGGGATAAGTTAAGGAGAATGCACAGAATGTGCTGCGAAGTTAATTGCTTAGGAAAGCTTCGCTTTATTTACAAGTTGCAAGATAAAATAGCAAGAGAAGAGGTCACAGCTCAGACAGCTCTTGAAGGGTACACAAGAAATTGCTTTCCACACCATTTGTCTCCTACTGATGGGGCTGAAAGAATGGTCTCATTTCCTGCCCATATGGGATAAGAACTTGAACAAATGTACAGCTTATTGCCATTGCTTTACAGGCAGTTTTTGAAGCAGTCAGGAAAACTTCTGTTTTCAGATCAGTGTGTGACTTTGTCAAGGGCCAGGCTGTCCAGAGAGCTGAAGTGCCACACAAAGTGTATGTAGCTGAAAGAGATACAAGAGGATTTGTTTTCCCCATATATCCTTGCTTCCAAGTCTCCATGCTCACTTGGATAGAGGCAGTACATTTCAGAATAGTTTAAAACTTTTGAACTCCAGAACCTAAAAGAAAAAGCTGGTACATTCCTGACATGGTCATTTATGTGAGTTCATATAAAATGTGTGAACATTAACTCTTTCTCTATGGTCTTTCACTACATGCTCCACTTACCTTATTTAATCTCCCCCCCAAAAAAAAAAAAGCCATCTGAAAACTTCTTGTTGTGCTATTGACAAGAACATGTGGTGACAGGACAAAGGGGAATGGCTTCAAACTGAGAGTAGGTTTAGGTTGGATATTAGGAAGACAATCTTTACTGAGAGTTTGATGAGACACTGGGACAGGTTTCACAGAGAATCTGTGGCTGCTCTATCCCTGGAATTATTCACAACCTCTGCTAACAGTCATAGCTCAGATATCTACCTGCTTAGGGAGTGTATTTCAAAGCCAGAGGAGGTATGTAGTAACAAAAAACCAGCTCAGGAGGGCCTCACTTCTATGGGGAAGGGAAGCTGGGTAGATTCTAAGGAATTAGTAAGCCTTTACATCATCCCTGGTGGATTCCTACTACCCCAGCTGAATGTCAATGGGATAATCTGCCCATAGAGCCAAAGATGGGAAGGCTGAAGGATTCCTTGAAGCAGAGTTCTCATACAGCCACTGGAATGCCCATGGCAGGTCATTGCTCCAAGTGCTTCCTGAGTGTGTTTTGGAGCAAAGGAACAAATCCAGCTCTGCCTGTGTGCCCCAGTCTGTGCTGGGTGCTGTCCCACTGTAGCTTCTAAGGTCCACAGAGTGAACTGACTCACAGACTTCTGTGAAATATTCCTGACTTAGCAGGACAGATCACTTTTGATTCAGTGCTCACGTCAGTTCACCAACTGCAATTATGGTGGCTGCTCAGTGCAGTTGTCTGGGTGCACAACCAGGGAAGGCAGAGGAGAACAAGGCAAAAAAACTCAAAATAGAGGCTTCTTAAGATGATTACACAGCTTTGAAGACAAGTTATTGTGAAACAGCAAAGTTAAGTAAACAGCAAAGGTATTACCTAATTTTGCATTTGATGCTCTGCTCTCCTTTTGCTCTGGTTATCAGTCAGTACCTGAGGGCTTTGAATCAAAACCATAACATCATTTAGGTTTGAAAAGAACTCTAAATCATCAAGTCAAATCATTAACCCAGCACTGCCAAGTCCACCACTGAACCATGTCCCTCTGTGCCACGTCTACTCATCTAAATACACCCAGTGCTGGTGACTCCACAAATTCCCTGGGCAGCTCAAATGCTTGACAGCCCTTTCAAGGAAGAAATTTCTTGCTGACATCCAATCTCAACCCTCCCTGGTGTAACTTCAGGCTGTTTCGTCTTGTGCTGGCTGCAGCCTCTCATCTGCCATTGTAGGGAGTGATAAGGGATTCCCTGAGCCTCCTTTTCTCCAGCTGAACACTCCAAGCTCCCACAGCTGCTCCCCAGCAGGTTTTGTGCTCCAGACCCTTTACCACATAATTATATTACCTTTATTATATTTCATTTATTATATTACCTTTACCTACTAATTACAGTAGGCCAAATGCCAGTTGCTTTCAAGTGAATGTTAAGCCAGCTGAAACTCCAGGTTTTGTGTGATAAGGAGGACTTCACAAAATGCCTCATGTGGCCAAATTTTTCCAGGTACTAGTGCTCACAAATAATTTTTTATGATGGTATAACTGTGCCATTATCATCCTTGTGTTCCCTAAAGAAATTAAGGCTGGACCTATCTAATGGCAAAGACCATGACTAGAGCAAGAGTATATTTATATATACAAATGAAACTTTGCACCATGCTAATTTGCATTTGTAAACTAGTGGGTCTTGCAAAGGGCCACTGGTTTACAAATGCAAATTTGTAACTTTTTGGGCTTTTTGGTGTTTTTAATGTAGTTCACTGTTCTGAAAACTTCTAGAATGAACTAGGTATCAGACTTGAAGTTTAATGTCCCCCATAAATAGAGCTAAAATTGGAGGAATACAAGTTTAAAAATAAACATTAAATCATTAAAAGATTTATGACAGGATTTCACATGAAGTGTTGATTAAACTCCTTGAAAGTCTTTCTTGATATAAAACAGGGAAGTTATTGGATCCAGGAAAAAAAATTTGCTTAATAACTACACAATCTTTTGTCTGGCAAGTCCTTAAATGTAGGTGTTTAAGTGTACATTGCCTTTCCAATCCTTTTCACACTGTTTTCAGTAAACAGGGAGAACTGGAATGAGAATACTGGGTATTTCTCTAAATTACTCCACTTTCACAAATGGATTCATATTGATTTTGTGAATGCATCTTCCAAACAAATAATCTGTTTCTGCCAGCTAGATGTGCCAGGCTCTACTTCAACTTAATTACCCCACAAACATGCAAGAGACTGAAATAAAACCTTGCTAGCTGAAAATGAAGGAAAGAAATTTTATCACATCTTTGCACCTTAATTTCTTCAAGCAGATCATAGAATAACTGACTTATTTATGCCTTTTCCACCTCCCTCCCCAGTCAAAATGTGAATACTGTGGTCCCTGCTTTTACAACAGTGCACAATTGGCTGTGAGTGCTGCAGCTATTGCTGCTTCCTAATAGATTTATGTGTTATCTATGCAAATCCCTTGAGCTATGAACACAAATCATGCTTCTCATGAGCTTAAAAATCCCTTAAGATAATGCTGCCTAAATTATAGCCTTGCTGAAAATACCTTTTAGTTTTTGAACAGTTGTGTGTTTGAGCTCACTGCTAACTTAAGGCAATTGGATCATCTGGCTAAACTTTATTTCAAGGTTTGCTTTGGCAGTAGCCTGGCTGTTAAATATTGATGAATCTGTCTTTGAAAGAAAAACTGTTTGTGCAGAGGTCTCAGCAGAGAGGGCAGGCAAGGAATATCATATGGAGCTGCAGAGCCATGCATCTGTGTTGGACAGAGCCCCTGTTGTTGCTTTCCTTGCTGTGCATTATATGAAGGGGAATGTTTGGGAACAGGGGGAACTCTGCCTCTTCCCCCAGTCCCTTCCTTGTGCTCTGGCTGAGGTGATTCCTCCCAGCAGGAGCTGATTGTTCCTTCCCTGGCAGGAGTCAGTGATGATTTGGGGTGAGAAGCTGCCATGGTGCAGAGTGAGGCAGGGAAAGGACTAAAAGCAGAAATATAGGAAAGGAGGGAGTACAAAGAAAGGCTGCAGAACCCCTGAGAACATGAATATATATATATATATATCTTATGGATTTCTGCAGTGATTGCTGTAAGGAAGTGGCCAAAGCTCTGGCTCAGAGTCCTATTCCCATCACTGTGTTTTAGGAACTCAAGACTTCCAACATTCATCTCATTCCAGGTCTCACACAACAGTTCTGAGCACCAGATTCCCAGAAAGTTTCCTGCAACAAGTTGCTATAGAATGATTTTTTGCAAAGCATCATCTAATATCTGGGTCAGTAGTGAGGCTAAAATAGATGTAAATGAAAATCAGTATTATCAGAGAGAAAGATAGTATCAAAGGGAAGGTCCCATCCAAAGCCAGAAAATTGCTTTTTTGATTAATTTAAGGAACTTAAGGAGCAAAGATGCATGCTGCATTTTTGTATTTTGAGTTCCCAGACTCAAAAAAAACCAAAAAAGTATACTGTACTAGAGGAAAATAGGCACAAAAATATCTTATTTTTCCACTGAAACTCAGATAACACTGGAAAAATGTCTCATCATTGGCAGCTGGCAGTGCTGTGCCTGTTATTTTCAAATGACCACTTTTAGTTACATTGCAGACAGTCAGTAAATGGAAGAAAGCGGTTGGGGTTTAGTGGAAAACTGTAAAGGCTTAACTTCTTAGAGTTTTAGTTTAGTTTAAATATCACAGAGAGAGAGAGAGAGAGAGTTGTAGCTCTACTACACCCAGAATGCAAGATCCAAGAAGACGGGGATATGTCATCCTAAAAGTTATTCAGCTGAATCTAGAAATTTTAGTAAGATATCAGAGCTACATTGTGCATACATCTATTTAAAAGTCATTGCTGCATCAAACCAGAGGTTTATTGATCAATGACTACAGAACTGGAAACTCAAAGACTGGGATTTTAAGTGCAGAGTACTATTGGCAACTGTTTCAGGTACCAAAACAAGTTTTGCACCATATTAAAAATGTAAATAAAAAGAAGATGCTGTTTAATACAATTTTATGGATTTGAAAATGTTTGTTTGAACATCTGTTATCAAATTAGAATCTGAAAACATTCTCACAGCATTTTGCTTTTACTAAAATTTTTGAGGTTTAATACAGGAATAATGTAGTAAAAGAAAAACAAACAAAATGGAAGAAACGACCAAATTCAGGGATGCACTTTGAATTATGGGGTCTCCTATATGAGAATAAAACATTAGCTTTTGTGTTTGTGGCATTTAAAAAGCTTTTTGCAGCACTGTTAATAAGTATACCTAGTGCAGCATCGTGGTGAATGAGCATTGAAATTTTCCAGCAGAAAACAAATAGAGTCAAATTCCAACATATGTAAAACTGATGCAAATCAATTTCCTGTCTGGGCTGAAAATCAAAGCTGGTTTTGATCCAAGTACTGTGCATAAATCAGGTATTCATCGTATGTAAATTGGTACAGTTTCACTCCTTCCCTTTCAGTCATACCATTCCAAAGGATAATTTTTCTCCTGTATACATATGTACCCCACAAGCTGATCAGTTTAAAGCTCATCCAACTGTATATTCAAATCATTCATGCCTTTACAAAAAGCAGTGAGTCACATAGGTGACTGAAGTATCGTTCTTGTGGCTGCAATGACATTCATGAGGTTCTGTGCTTCACACTCTCCTCAGGTGTTTCCATTCAATCACAGTCCTCTAAAAAAATAGGAACTGAGCCTCTAAAAAGAAAATATCCCCCGAGGAAGCAACTTTTAAAATATATTATAAATAAACCCATGATACTTATAGTTATGACAAAGAAGAAAAAGAAATTTAGATTTTAAATGGAGTCATATTTAGAAAGCTTCATCAGGGATAGGAGCATTGCTATGAAGCCATTTTTAATCTCAGTGTGTTCAAAATGAAAGGAGATCATCTTTGTTCAGTGATTGGTATGTTTGTGGATGGCTTTGTCTTTGAAGGATTTATTTTTTAAAATTTTAGATGAGTTCAAGATGAAAATGAGCAAAACAGAAAAAAAAATCCATTAAAAACCTATAGAAACTGCAAAAAGTATGTAGAAATACTGGGGTTTTCTGAGATAGTTGAGTTCAGATTTCACATTCCAGGTTCCATTTCCACAGGTGCCAAAGTTTGGGTCTTACTGTGGATAGCAAACATGGGAAATGCTGGAATTGATACAAGCCAGGCAATTCACTTCAAACAAATGAATATTAGATCCAGAGTATGATAGACCATGTTTTGGCATCATTCTCTGAAGAGGGAAGATAGGAGATCATTCTGTGTGCAGTGTGGTGGGCTGGTGATCCATGGAAACTGAAAAAAAAAAAAAAACCCAGCAGTGTATTTATGGTTTTCACATCACAAAGACAGTGTGTTTTTATTATGGAAGAGCCTAAAATAAAATAACCTTCAGCATGAAGCATGACCTCCCCTAGTGACATAGACCATGTTCATGTGACCAGGTGGACATTGTTATCTAAATTGCTATAAGTCAATTTGTTCACTAATTTGGGACAATCATGTCTGAAGGCTCCTGTAATTCATCAAAAGGGTTTTTTTGCAGTACTATTTGAATAGCTCACATTTATCTTCTCTGCAAGCCCACAAAGCCCTAACTCCTTGCACAGGCTGGAAAAAAGTTGCATTCCACAAGAATGATGCCCACCATGGAGTCATGCTGAGGGTGAGACATCATTAGACTGATATTTATTTAAGGCTATTGGACCTGCTCTTCATCTTCTATTAGATGAGGTAATCCTGCAGGTATAGTGGAATACTTAGTGAGTGACTTCTCAGAAACTATTGGACCGGCCAAATCTTCATATGCTGCCAGTGATTTCCAGTCCTGAAGGAAGAAGTTGACAACTGGCTGGAAAAAATTGCCTACAGGAGAAGTTAAGACACTTGAGGGTATCCTGCCTCCTGGAAGACACTCACCTGTGCCAGGGACTTAGGTTTCTCAAGTGAGAAATGAACTGAATGCAGTGAAAGTAGATTCTAAGGCACTGCATTCTCCTGGATAACTCCCCTGATCCCACCAGGGAAAGCACAGGACTTGCTTCACCTCTCAGAGGCAGGAAGAAAGAATGAAGCACCTATCCATGTGCAGGATGTTGGTTCCCCTTCTGATCTACAAATTCTCACCAGCTAAGCAGTGTCAATCTATATCCTCTTAGAGAATTCACATCTCAATTTCTTTGGGAATTTCCTGGCATAACTCTGATAGTGAAGAGCAGTGAGGGCAGCTGATGCCCCTTTTTTACAGCATTAAGATAACAATCCATAATTCTAGATCACTTTGCCCAGCTGTGATGATCACACTCCTTATAAAGTCTCTTTAAGAAGCTCTTTCTTCTGGAAGACCATTTCAGTGATCTAGTGATCAGTTCCATTTGATTTCTCCATTGAGTCCCAATGACAAGGAAAAGCAAGTAAGAACCAGTATGGACTAGGTTAGAAACACAGGAAATCCTGGCTTTCCAGGAAAAGAGGAGCAGGATTTTCCCATTGTTTAAAGTGAGACATGGAAACAAGTCAACACTTTTATGTATATTTTAATACTTTGTGCTTCAGCTGAAAGGAAATGCACTTGAAAATGGGACCTAAAAATTCTGGTATCAACTTCATCAGAGATAAGCATCACTTGTTAAGCTGATAATGCTTTCCTTCCCCCCAGGAGCTTTGTGGTCACAGACTCCTGAGGACAAAGAGGGACCATATTATGGTGTATTATTCACCTGGAACCTTGCCAGACATGCCAGACAAAGAGGTTTGTCATAACCCCAGTGCTTTCAATTGACATGTTGCCTGTTGATATAGAGGATGGTGTTTCTGAAAAAGATAGTGTGGGCCCCATACAGAAATTCTAAATATAGTCCAATCCATTCAAGCCAGTGAGAGGTATGTATTGATTAGAGTCTTACTTAGTCTTATAATAAGAAACTAATAGTTTCTGAGAAGTCACTCACTAAGTCAACAAGTCTCTTCACCTTGTCTGGATAAGACAGAATAGGGTAATGAGTGTGTTGGAAAGATGACCACTTTCTTCTCAATACATTATCTTAACATATCCTTGGCCTATTCCCAGATTACCTTTCAAACCCAGTTTCCCCTCAGGACTGGAGAAGTCCCACACTAACTGTAGTCTCACTTCCAGTGAGTTGGATGTTAGCAGAAGTTCTGTTTTATTATTACTCACTCTTATGCCATGAAAACATTAATCAAAGTGTGGCATGATGATGATGTGCTCACATGGCAGCAGGTGTATCAGGCACTCCAGCTGTTGTACTTTCACCTCTACCATCAGCTGGGATCCTTTCAGACTTTTACAGCTACGCTGATACAAGTGCAGTGTAGAAGCTTTGTTTCTTTGTTTGTTTAGGTCTAATTCCTCTCCAGTGCTTGATGGTGGGGTTTTTTTGGAGACCTTACACATATTTCTCACATTCCTGGAAGGTGTAGGGGAAAGCAGGAGGGCAACATAGCAGCATATCCTTGCCAGTGTCTTGCTGACCACATATTTCAGCCACAAGAGGAAAGGGAGGTAAAACAGTGCCTGATGTGATGCGCTGGGCTGCGGATGTCAGCAGGTCAGTCAATGGCTTCTGCAGCCATTGACTTGATGTTTGTGTGTACCCTTCCTAAGAAAGCTGATTACAAACCTTTTACCATATACTGGATTCATATTGTGAAAAAGCTTTGAAACTTTTGGTTGTATTTTTTTTTTAGAAAACTCCAAAATGTCCTTTGTTTCCAAAATTACATTTTATAAAATCAAGACCATGAGCTAAAGATAAAATTTCTGTTTACCATTCAGATAAATTGATCTCCCTATCCACATAAAACGTGCTTTGCTGTTTCAACATAATTGTGCAGTTCAGCTTTTATATTTAATTGAGGGGTTTCTGGCACATGTCAGCCTGTAGAATGCAGAGAGAGAGAAAGCTATTAGCTCAGTCAGTCTAGATTTCACTGCCTGAATTACTTTAAGAAGTAGTCACAGAGCAGAGAAAAGAAAAACATGCTGTGACCATTGTTGGATGAGCTGCTGAACAAACAAGGGGAATACAGAATTTACATTTTACTGTGGTCTAATTGACGTCCCTGGGCAATATTCAAAAAATCTGATTTCTGTTTCTGTAAAAACAATGATGGCCACAACCCAGTTGTCTGCCACCTCCTAGGAGCTGTTTGTACCATGGAGCTGCAGTTATGATTAGTTTCAATTTTTTTTCTTGTTTTCAGAAAATTTCTCATTAGCTTTTGGACTATGCAAAAAAAAGTCAACTGCTAAAACAGACAGTAGATCAATAAACAGCAAAGACTGACAGAGTAACCCCACAGAACTACTCTTACTCTTTTGGTATTGTCCAGATTACTCTCCTGAAATCTGTACATTTAAATTACCTCTGGCTAAGGAACAAATGTGCCAATGACTAAGATATTTTGTAAAAAATATTCACTGTAAGTGCTGTCACCAGCTGCAGACGAATTTATGACCCAGGAGCTCCAAGTCACATGCCCCTCAAATGGAATTGGAGTTCAAACACTCCTTCCAAGCATTTTTGTTTAATTTAATTAGATGTCTCCTTACTCAGCCATCCTGCATCAGTGGGTTTCTGTCCCAAGTGTCTGAACAAGTTTCTGCCCAGCAAACCCATTTGCCTGCATAAAGTAGCCAGACTCTACTTATGGACAAGTGAGGAAAACTTGGACACTCTCAGGCCAGAATTCCCCAGTGGTCCTAAATTCTGGTAAAACAGCAAGGAAAGAGAATAAAGAAATTCAGGAAGTGCCCAACTGTCAGCACTCAAGCACAGAAAAAGGACTGAAAGAGCCTCCTTGCTGGGGTTCCTGGCACTCTAACTGACTGGACACAAAATGAAAGGTTGAAAGCCCAAACTCTCTAGAGATGCAGGATTAAAGCTGTGATTTGGAGCAGCATGTCAGGACCAAGCAGAACTTGAGGGAGTTCTGTGATGTTCTGATGTGTCTACAGGCTGAGGTACAGCAATTTAACTGGCACATCTCTGCATGGGCAGGAGTTTGCTTCCACTCTGCTGGGTAACTCCAAGTCTTTGTGGAGAGAAGCTGGGAAAGAATTCCACTTCATTTCTGAGTTCAATGTCAGCTAGTGAGATTACTGGAGAACATTTTTTAAGGCTTTACTTGGGCTGCAGATGAAGAAAAAAGGTGTATGGGGAAAAAAACAAAAGCAAGATTCCTTGCCAAAGTAAAACCTCTCTGATGGGTATGTACATGACAGTTTTCAAAAGTGGTTGTACCAGGGTAGAGAGAGACAAATCTCCTTTGTGAACTACGGTTATAACATTACCAGAGAAATCCACCATCCTCTGGCAAACCAGAAAAGCTCTTACCAATAAATCTTTGTGCAGAGATGGGGATGTTTCAACACACAAAGCAGTGTGTCCTTTGGGGTTTGCATCCAGCTTGTATCACTTCCTTATTCTCTCTGAGCCTGGGCAAGCTAATCTTCCATCAAATTCCTAATCTTCCACCAAACCCCAGTCAGGCAGAGACTACAATTTCAAACTGGAGCACCTGCTTTAGTCCAAGAAAGACTGGGCTTATAGCAGAGTCTCAGTACCCAGTGTCTTGGGTTACGGTTTTTGCAACTTCTCTTTGCTGCCTGGACCATCCACTTGCAGTTGCAAACTTGACTTTTAACATAATTAGTGGCAGAGCTCTGCTTTTTAATGTCAAAAGATTTGTTGGCTGCTTTTGCCAACCTGCTGCTCCCAGTGCTTGGAGCCCTCATTGAGCCTGAAAGCCCATTACTGGCTGTCATCAGTGAAATAAGATACAGAAAAAAAATGCTGATGCACCATTTACTGCAACTGGAAACCACTTAATTAATATACTAGTTTTATGTGTTTAGTAATTAAAATTTAATTAATTCATTTTCCTCATAAGTGTACAGGAGGGGTAACTACTCCTCTAACAAGTGCTTTATTTATTGTTTTAAAGGCATTTGGATTTTGTCTTATGAGAATTAAAACATTCTCTTCGTATGCTTCCCTTTTCTCCTTCCAACTAACTCATGAACTAAGGACTGAATCAGTAGAAATTATGCTCGGAGCTGATGGCTCATCTATTTCCTTTCTTTGGCTGCCTTTACAAGTAGGCAAAGAAGGTGCTGACTTGGCAGGCTTCAGAGCCAAGACTTTTTAAGACCAACTAGTGATTTGGAGTTCTTATGTTTTATATGCCTGGCTTGAAGCACTGTAGAGGCAATTGATTTTCAGAGGAATAGCACTCAGCACTTTGTAGAAATCCAGGCCCTTCACAGCACTTTCAGAGTTATTGAATACCTCTGGAAATCTGGGCCCAGGTCTTCGAGTTCAGGATCTGACAGGGAAAATCTGTGTGCAGTTTAGTTCAGGATCTGGCAGGGAAAATCTGGGTGCAGTTTTGCTCCACTGGCTCCAGGAGCTCAGGCTGCCAAAGCTCTTTGGAGGAGAAAGGCTTTCTTCAGATATCTCTTTCCACCTCCTCCTGCTCCTTTTGTTTCCTGCTCTGTTTAGGAGCTGAGAGGAACTGGCACAGCTTTTAAATGAAAACAAAATTCATGATATGTGCTCCTTTGGACCCTGGAAGTGCATTGAAGTTCAGCTTGAGATCATGGGTATTTGGGTGGAAAGCAGAGTGACAGAGTATTTTGAATTTCTTATTTTGGATATAATTATAGGTAGATTCATCGAAGAGGAGAAGTTCTGTTTTCTAGCCAGTGCCTTCTTCAAGTCACAAGTCAGAGAATGGGAAGAACTGAAAGCAAGGCCACAAACCCAAAAGAGTTGTGTAGTATGTGCACCCTCCCTCCTGGGATACAGCAATCCATGAAGTAGTGCAGGCAGGGAAGAGTGAGTGTTTTCTGCCTCACTTCCTCAGGAATCACAGGAATCACACCTGGATCATCAGGGTCATCAGGAATCACACCTGACTGCTCTGGCTTCCAAGATGGGGTTACAAATGTTTTCAGGTCACAGTGTGGGAATAGCCAGAGAGAAATAAAGTTTAAACAAATAAACCTGTCCGCATTCCAGTACTTTCTAACCAAGTGAAGCACTGAGAGAAGAGCAGGACCGACAAAGAAGGGATGATTTTAATTTTTTTTTGCCCAAATACCTAACAAACAAAGGAGTCCTTTCACCAGACAAAACTCTCTCAAATTTTATTATTAGGGACTATTCCTTAATCACTGAGCAGGGCTTAGGCTGGCCTATGTCAAGTAGAACAGGCTGAGACTGAACAACATAAATGGAGTGAAACAACAAAAATCTTCAAGGGTGAGGGTTTCTTCAGATTAAGAAACAGTTGCCCTTAAATCAGCAAATTAAGCTGTCAGTCTAAGATTGACAGCTGTGCTGTATTATCCAAAGTTCAGTCTTAGGATCCAGAGACTTTTCTGAGTGGGTTAACTCAGCACCTCAAAACAATCCAAATATCAATTTTATAGTTCTCCTAAGCAAACTTGTGGTGCAAAATGTGAGAGAAGATGAGGGGAATAAATTAAGAGCAGTACATTAATGATCCACCTATAAAATAGGTAAATGCACCAATCAGTTTTGGAAGAAAGACGAAGTGGATAAGAATTGGGATTTCTCTAAATTTCAGGGGAAAAAATATTCTGATTTGTTATTCTCACTGAACTACTTTACTTTTTAGCTATAATTATTTCACCCACATGTGCAAATTTGGAGAGAATTTAAAAGAAAAAAAATCATGCACAAGACACTGTGTGGAAATTGGTGTGACAATTAACTCCGCTTTAAACATTCTTCCAAAGAACCACTTCAGAGAGACTTAATCATAATACAAAGATCAGAACAAGGAATATCTAAACATCCAAGAAGTCTACTTTAAGTCATGATAAGCAATAGCTTTCCTTCCTTCTCTCTGCCCCACTGCCATCACAAGAAACAGCTTTCAGTATTTTAATATTAGATATCTGTCCCCATGCATAAACTATTTTCATTACAATATAAATCTGAATAATATCTATTCCACTAATATGAAATAATCTCCTTAAAAATGCAGCATTGTGAAACTTTAAGTAGATAGAGGAAGGTTAAGAATTTTCTTAGGTATTCTTCTGTTAATCCTCTATCTTACCAACTGAAATAATGTGAGAGAGTAGAATAGAAGAGAAAAAGCAGCAAATCCTGTAATACCCAGTTACTTTTTAACTGCAGTGGCTTTTGCTAATTTAATATCAGAGGAGCTTTGCTTTTGGACAAGAATAAAATTAGTATATGAAATGCATTATTATCCTCCAACACTATTATAATTATAGAAAATATATTGTTATATATAGCATGCTGTCCAGTTGCACTTCCAGCATTTTCCTTGGACCTTTTGTTAGACACCTGCTATCTTGGCTGTAAGTCCATGAGAAAAAAGATCAAGGATTTTTCAAAATTTTTCTTTTCCTTTCTCAAAGAAACTTCAGTATAAAAAAGCTTTGACATTGCTCACTATGAAGAAACATGACACTATAAAGGAAACTAAATTTACTGGCTTTTTAATGCCACCCTCCATAAGAATGTCTTTGTTCAGACATATCTGGTGCCTTTCAAAGTATCAAATCTGGTTTGAAAAAGCTAAACAAACCACCAGTCCTTCAAAAATGTTGAGTTGTAAGTCAGTGAAATTAAAATACATGAAATAGCAAACTGAACACAAAGGTCTCTCCTACTTAAATCTGAATATTTTGCCTTACCAGTCAAATGGCCAAAAGTACAACAATTCTGGTTGGACTTGTCTTAGACAAAGTATTCTAATTATATTTTCATACTAAGGAAATATTTTTGCCAAACTGATAAACAGTTCAGCAGAGAAATGTTTATTTGACAGCTATTTCAGCACCAAGACTAGCCTTTGATAAATTCTAAGGAAACATACTCATCTCAACCTCCTTAATTTCTAATTCAGTGTTTCCCATCACACCCTTCTGTGTATTCACCTCACACATGTTGAGGCTTAGAATATTTCTGGAGAAAGACTTGCAAAAATGGATTGCCAAGATCATGTGACCAAGATGAGGAAGAGGAAGAAGGAAAGGAAAACACCTTCATGTGTTCAACAGGATAAAGTAAAATTCGTATTTAAAATATTTTTTTGCCAAAATCACGCCCTCAAAAACCTTAGTTATGCTCAGCAGAATTGTGGTAGATGCACCTTAAAAAGCCATAGGAAAGAGATAGTTAGCACCTCAGAAGGCCAATAAATTATCTTTTAACTATATGAAATTTTTTTAAGGTTAGATAGCAACAATATTGCTCATGCACAATTTGAAAAGCCATGTGCACATAAATATAATTGGAACACACAAAAGAATTTTAAGACTATCATCTCTTCCAAAGCACTCATCCTCTTGATCTGATGAAATCAAGACAAAATAGGCCTGTGCATAATTCCAGCAATTTGAAAATTTTAAAAGTGAATAAAGCATCACTTTGACATATGAGCAATCTTTTACTTTTTTTTTAATAGACAAAAATGTTAGAAAAATGAATTATCAAATTTTCCCTCTCTGTTGTGTCTCAGAAAAGTTAAAGTAAACTTTTAAAATAACTATTAAGTAAACTATATGTCATAAATATAATTTAAATATTATGTTAAACTTACAAGCCACCAAGATGAACAAAGGACTGGATTACCTCTCCTATGAGGAAAGGCTGAGAGAATTGGGATTGTTTAGCCTAGAAAAGAGAAATCTTCATGGTGACCTAATTGTGGCCTTCCAGTACCTGAAGGGAGCCCACAGGAAAGATGGAGAGAGACTATTTACAAGGGCCTGGAGTGACAGAACAAGGGGAAATGGCTTCAAGCTGACAGAGAGCAGGTTTAGATCAGAGATTACTAAGAAATTCTTTGCTGGGAGGGTGATGGAGCACTGGCACAGGTTTCCCACAGAAGCTGTGCCTGCCCCATCCATGGAAGTGTTCATGGCCAGGTTGGATGGAGCTCTGAGCAACCTGGTCAGGTTGGAAGGTGTCCCTACCCATGGCAGGAGGACAGAACCAGATGGCCCGTAAGGTCCCTTCCAACCCAGACCATGCTGTGATTCTATAATTCTAAGAGATCTGCAGCAAATCTATTGTTCTTGATGTAGTCCAGCTAACTGGGCATGACAGCAGCAAGAGCAACACTCTCCTACTACTGGGGAGGGGGGAGAAAAAACCTGCCCCCTTTTTCCTACCTTTGCTATTTCCAGTCTGGTCCTAAGGCTTTACAGGAGGGGTTTGCAAAGTTTTCAGTGTAAATGAACTTGTTGGGGGTGCCATGAAGGTGCCAAGAGCCTTCCCTGGTGAGAGGAGAGGAGGATTTCCCACCCAGGGAAAGGGAGCACAGGCAGGGTGTCCCTGTCTGCTTTCCACTGCTCCAGCCACATGGTGATCTTTAAGGTCCCTTCCAAGCCAGGCCCATCCCATGACTCTGCTTCCATGATTCTGTGTCCATAACTGTGCTTGTGCAGTTGCCAGGTGCCAACATAAATTGAAGCAGCAGGCAGGTGGGATGAGAAATTCTCTGCTACCCTGACAAGGTGGTGGGTGTGCTTGAAGATTGTCCATGCAAATGAAAAACACACAGGTGTGGCAGCACATTAGTCTCTCAGCCTCTATTTCAAGAAATTTATACATATCCAAGCAGATTTAGATCTTCTCTTTTGTTCTCAGGTCTGACTTGTAATCAATAAGCACTATTAAAATTAAACCACCTCATTGGCCAAAGGCCAGGATCCACAGGATTGTGAAAGCAAAATACGCAGCTAATATCACTCTCAGGGCTGCTTAAAAATAGAAAGTAATCATAAAATATTGACGGTTTAGGAAATGTTAAAATGTAAATACTGAATTTATTTTAGAAAATTCTGCTTTAACTATTCCTGTTTGTTTTCCCAACATGGTTGCTTTCCTTTTTTGTGCTGGTTTCCCTCTTCTATCACTTATTTCCTATTAAATGTTGGAGTCTTACTATTTGCTATGCTGATGTTCAAGTCCTGTTCACAGTGTATGAAAACAGATACAGTTTAAGGTGATCACTTAATAGAATGGGCCACAGAATGAACCAAAATTTCCATGAAGCATCAGAATTTCCCTTCTGAACTAGAATTTTTAGCACTGTGGGGTTTATTTTCCTTTTCTTTTAATGAAGAAAAAAAATCTGTTTTCTATTTTTAATTTCATCCAAAATACCTGAGAATATCAGAAACTTCTGAAAATGCCGAATTGCCAAAAGTTTTGTGGTGCTCAATGTTTAAAAATATTTAGCAGCTCTCAAGTTGAGTAATTTACTTGTAAAATCTCATTTTTTATGATTTTCTTAAGAAAGTTATCAAAGTCTGTTAGCCAAGCATCCAAAATGTTACAGTGCAATTTTAATGATCATTCACAAGATGACCATAAAAGTCATGGATGTTAACATTCACTGAACAAACAAAAGATGTAATTGATTCGTGTGAACCAATCTGGTCAGACAATCTGGTAAACAGCAATGAAAAAAGGGATATAAAATTCCTACTTGGTATTTCACAAGAATAATTCAGCCAGTTTGTGTACAGAATATAGGCAAGGCTGGAGAAAACGAGGGAGAACAATTAAGCAAATTAATTGCCTCCTCTGCAGAGCTGGCTGACGTGTGGCAATGGCTAAACCTGGGCACTCATTCCGGTGAGAGGAGGAGGGATACGTGCAGCAGCTCTCGCCCCTTGTATTCCATCAATAAATACTGCAGGGGGTATAATCAGCAGAATTAATTCAGTTAGACTGTGTCAGAGCCTGCCAAAAACCTGTGCTTGATGGTTCACTTCTCCATGAGCATTTCCAGCAAGTGTGTCTCTAGTGCTAAGTGGCCCGGGTGCTGCTGCATGAGAAGCCACAGGAATATGCTGAGTTTTGTAAATGCATCCATTTTGCACAGTCCATGAAATTCATGCTAATCCATCTGAAAGAAAAAGCACCTCCTGCTCCATCACCATCTCTTCCAAGTGCCTTTTAGGAACCAGCAAAATCAATATGTTTCTGTAAATAAAATGTGAACTATATCTGTGTGGTTATAAATTTGATAAAAAGTGGTCAAATTTAAACTAATAACACCTTAATAAAATACATATCTCTACACTGGCAATTATGTCTCCATGGCCACATTTAACTTGGAAGAAAATAAAAAACCTATGGAAACAAATATTTTGTAATGGGTAGATGGGAAGTGGATGGGTAATTGGAAGTAGATGACCTTTAAATTCCAAACCAATCTATGATCATTTACTGCTAAGAGAGGGTTTTGCTTTTACATTTGGCCGTTTTCTAAATGCATTTTAGTGTTGTTATTTTAGTTACATTTAGCCATGTTGAAAAAAGGCTTAGGAACCTATGCATGAGCAGGGTCACAGGCAGTCACCTGTGGCTGCAGCTGTGGGCAGATGTGTCTGGGTTTATTCTATCCCAGGTTGTCCCATGCTAAAGGATCGTGGATCTCTCTGAGCTCAGCTCTGCACCCTAAGCCCAGCATTCAGCCAAAGAGCTGCAGCTTTGCTGGCCCACATTTTCCGTAGGAGAAGCTTAGTCCTTGCAATAGGGAGACTTGTCCCGTTTTTCCAAGCCCAAGGTTAGTCATGCTTCACAGAATCACAGAACCACAGAATCACAGAATAACGAGGCTGGAAGAGACCTCTAAGATCACCGAGTCCAGCCCATGCCCTAACACCTCAACTAGACTATAGCACCAAGTGCCATGTCCAGTCTTTTTTTAAACACATCCAGAGATGGTGATTCTACCACCTCTCTGGGAAGAGCATTCCAGGGCTTTATTATTCTTTCAGTGAAAAACTTTTTCCTAATATTCAACCTATCCCTTCCCTGACACAGCTTGAGACTGTGACCTCTTGTTCTGTCAGCGCTGCCCGGTGGAAGAGACTGACCCCACCTGTCTACAGCCTCCCTTCAGGGAGATGTAGAGAGCAATAAGGTCACCTCTGAGTCTCCTTTTCTCCAGGCTAAACACCCCCAGCTCCCTCAGTCACTCCTCACAGGGTTTGTGTTCCCAGTCCCTCACCAGCCTCGTTGCCTCCTCTGGATGTGCTCAAGCGTCTCAAGGTCCTTCCCAAACTGAGGGGCCAGAACTGGACACAGCACTCAAGGTGTGGCCTCACCAGTGCCCAGTGCAGGGGAAGGATGACCTCCCTGCTCCTGCTGGCCACTCTGTTCCTGACACAGGCCAGGAGCCATTGGCCTTCTTGGCCACCAGGGCACACTGCTGGCTCATGTTCATGTAATGCCATCCAAAAGCTGCCTGTGGTGTTCAGGCAGTTTATGGGGCATGTGCTGGTTGCCCCTACAGTGCCCAGAGCTCTGAGCAGACCATTAGGGGCTGGTTGCCCTACAGTGCCCGGAGCCCTGAGCAGACCATCAGCTATGGTGAGCTCTTCATTGCCTCTGTCTGTCCTGGCTCTTGTCGCCACTTTGATTCAATGCTGCTTTTGAGTCCTCTTTCTTAACTTCTCAAGAAATGCTGCCAGCTCCTCACTAGTGTGTCCAGCCAAGAGATTAATGTCTTGCGACCATGAGGCAACCTATTAAAACACATCTGTTCCTTTGTTGCCCGGCATGAAGTACTGTTCTCTCTTAGAAATGAAAAATCCTGTCAGACACTTTTATTTTAGTTTCTCTTATCTATTTTTCACTCTGCAAGTCCCCAGTGACTCTTCTAGTTTAACATTCAATTTGCATCCATTTGTAGCCAAAGAAAAAATTATCTCTGGGTTTTCAGTAGATGATAAGTCTGCCAGGTGCCTCTAGACCATGGCACTAATCAGTTTATGGGAAGTCTCAGCTGAGGCTGGCCAGTCACAGATGAAGTTATACAGTTTTTATATAAATGGACAAAGGCCAAAACCACCTCCTTTCCTTGGGCAAGTGGCATTTTGGTTTTGCCCACACCCACCGAAATACAAGCCACAATCCTGAGTGTTAACCCTATTTTGTTGAAGCATTGACTCCAAACTGCCTTTTGAATTGTTTTCAGCCAGTTTAATTCTGTGCTTTCTGCTAACAGAACTTCAGCACAGTTAAACCCTCAAGCTGTCTATTAAGACTTAAAACCCCTGAACACTGAACAGTTTTACACATCAGTGCTTTTAAGGTAGTTTGGTTAGTCACATCACAGAGAAATAACTTGCTGGCTTCATTTCTCTCCTGTGGCATCTAATTTCCACTACACAGTATTTAAACCTCTTTATTCAGTTATGGGTCTGATAGTTTTAGAACTGGCATCTCAGTATCATTCACATTCTCAAAGCCACCAGTTGTTATGTTTTTACTACATTTTCCAGACAGGAAAGCAGATTATTTCTGTATTCATCATGTTCAATCCATGTTATCAAGTTGTTAAGTTTCTCAGTGAAATAAAAAAGCCTAAATGGTAGTTCCTTGAAAAAGTGCTTTCCAAAGAGATTGAAAAAACATAACTTGACCTGTGCTCTGATTTCAGAGCCCTGGCAATAATTTAGGCAGCAAAAATGGAACAAGCTAAATCCCCAGTAATTTTTCCCCTGCAAGGAGTGTAGAAATATAGGATAAATTAAGTTGTAGTGTTATTTGGGTTTGGAGCTTATATGACCCAATCCCAGCATTAGAAACTATTCTCTACTGATGTCATCTTTCTGAGAAAAAGTAAAAGAAAGCAGAAGAAGATTTATAAAGGCATAAGTTATGAACTTGTAGTAGGATTATAGTATCTCTGGTATTAGTCCTTTGAAAATTCACCTGTGTCCTGAAAAGTATAAACTGTCCTTCCAGAAATGCACCTGCAGACAGATGAAGCTGGTAATGTTCAGCTTCTCTCACAATGGTTCTGATTTAATGCTTCTCCAGGATGTTTGTCCCATTGCCTATATTTCAGAGGAACAAGACAACGTTTGTTTTATCTCCCGACCCTGCAGTAAAAATAAATTATTTGTATGGATCACTTTTGGCACCATATGACTTTTTCTGTGCTCAGCAAAAATTGGTGAATGCTTCAGGTTTTTTAAATTTTATTCTTAATATGATCATAGAGTCACAAAATCACTTAGGTTGGAAAAGCCTCCAAGATCATCAAGTCCAAAATTTGACCAACCACCATTTTGTCAATTAGACCATAGCACTGAGTGCCAAGCCCAGTCTTGAACGCCGCCAGGGGTGATAACTCCCCCATTTCCCTGATAGTTCCAAAGTTTTACAACCCTTTCCATGAATAAATTCTTTCTGATGTCCAACCTGAGCCTCTCCTCATGCAACTCCAGGCCTATTCTTCTTTTCCTTTTGTTGCCTGGGAGAAGAGCCCAGCCCCACCTGGCTACACCCTCTTTTCAGGGATTTGTAGAGAGTGACAAAATCTCCCTTGGGCCTCCTTTTCTCCAGGCTAAACTGCCCATCAGCAACACTTTCCATTGCTCCTGCAAAGAATCCCTCAGTTGCTGTCTGTGCATCCTGCACTGTCTTTGCAAACATTTGCAAAGCGATGAGCTGTGGTTCTTGTTTTGGCATCTTTATTTGCATGATGCACACAGGCCTGACATTTGCTGTTTGTAGGGTTTTCTACAGTCCTCAGCAGGACTCATTTTCATCCTTGCTGCCACACACCTCCTATTTATTGGTAGTTGTGTTGTGTCCTGTTTTTTTGTGGTTTTCCAAAGCTTTATGAGGCTCTGGACAGACCAGGTGCGTTCAGAATTTCCTCAGGAAGTGCAAATAGCGACAGGACAAGAGGGAATGGATTCAGACTGACTGAGAGTAGGTTTAGATTAGATGTTAGGAAAAAAAAATTTGGTGAGAGTGGTGAGGCACTGCAGCAGGTTGCCTGGAGAAGTTGCGGATGTCTTATCCCTGGAAGTGTTCAGCATAAGGCTGGATGGGGCTCTGAGCAGCCTCGTCTAGAGGAAGTTGTCCCTGTCCACAGCAGAAGGGTTGGAACAAGACCATCTTTGAGATTCCTTCCAACCCAGGCCATTCCATGATTCTATGATGCTGTGAGGTTGGAGTGCAGAAATCAGGGCCAGTGTCAGAGAGGGGTGACCTGGCGATGGAGCTCTGCCTCACAAGTGGATATCACAGATGGGATAATCCTGTTCCCCGACGAATTAGAGCACTAATCACTGCCATTAACATCAGTGTGCCTTCCTTTTCTTGCCAAACTCTAATGGCTTCCTAAGTGATTAGCCCTGAACTCTTCCAACAGTTTCCTTAAAGGGGGGACTTATCTGGTCAAATGAGAACACTGCAGTAAAGATATCTACAAGAGTGTTAGATTTAGACTGTGCAATTACAGAAAATACACACTTCCAGGGTGTGCTTCAGCTTATTCTAAGGTGGATTCCTTAAATGCTTCTCTCCAATGGTTGTACAAACCATTCAGGGTAACAGCAACAGCCTAGGTATCTGAAACCAAACAGGAATTATTAGCATTTCCAGATTTCTGTGATGAACTTACAGCAAAATATGTCATATAGTCTTATATCAGTAGTAAGTTATTTCTTTCTTTTGTTCTTTTGTTCTTTCACTTCTCTCAAGTCTTGTACATTTCAATTTTTTGACATGGGATGTAAAATCCCCAGGGTTTGTATAATAAGCAGCTTTCCTACCCACTTCAGCTGAAAACAGTTGAACATCTGAGTATCAGGACCAGATATGTAGACAAATAAAATTATTTTCTGCCTATCTTCTGTTTTGATGATGCCTGTGGCTTGAAGGGGCAGCATAAAGCACTGTTTAAAATCTCTCTAAATGTGCTTCACGCTTCAGAGAGTATTTTGTTGTATCCCTCCTATGCCCAGTGTTCAATGGGCATCCTGGAAAGGAAAAAGTTTTGTGGTGACCTAATTGTGGCCTTCCAGTGCCTCAAGATGGAGAAAGACTATTTAGAGGGGTCTGGAGTGACAGGACAAGAGGGAACAGCTTCAAACTGACAGAGAGCAGGTTTAGATCAGAGATTACAAAGAAATTCTTTGCTGGGAGGGTGGTGGGGCACTGGCACAGGTTTCCCACAGAAGCTGTGGCTGTCCCATCCATGGAAGTGTTCATGGTCAGGTTGGATGGAGCTCTGAGCAACCTGGTCAGGTTGGAAGGCGTCCCTACCCATGGCAGGAGGGCAGAACCTGATGGCCTGTAAGGTCCCTTCCAACCCAGACCATGCTGTGATTCTGTAATTCTAAGAGATCTGCAGCAAATCTATTGTTCTTGATGTGGTCCAGCTAACTGGGCACGACAACAGAAAGAGCTACATTCTCCCTGGGAAGCAAAAAAAGCTCCTGGCCTCTTTTTCCTACCTTTGCTATTTCCAGTCTGGTCCTAAGGCTTTACAGGAGGGGCTTGCAAAGTCTTCAGTGTAAGAGAATTGTTGGCAAAGCCATGAAGGAGCCAAGAGCCTTCCCTGGTGAGAGGAGAGGAGGATTTCCTGCCCAGGGAAAGGGAGCACAGACCGGGTGGCCTTTTCTCTTTTCTGCTTCTCCAGCAAGAGAACAGCAGCCTGGTAGCTATCTGCAGCATGAGCAGTCCAACTAACTTCTCACTCTGCTGGAAGCATGACAAGTAAAGGGGAAGAATGTTCTAGAATACAAAATGAGACAGATGGTCTGTTAAAACAAATTAGCAGCAGCAAATCTCTCTAAAAGGCAGTTGGGGTCTACCCAGAAAGAAACTGAAAAAAGCCAGAGGAAGCCAAATTACTGCTGCTGTTCAAATTTTATGGATGCACAGTTGGGTAAGCCTTCAAAATAGAGGGCCAGAGTATTCCCTGCATGTGTTTAGGTAGAGATGCCAGTAGTGAATTTAGCAATCAATCAGCAGTCAAGGCAAGGCTCTCCAAATGTAATGTTTGTATTGAATTTTCTGGGCAGGGGTAAGATGAGGCTGAGGGTTCTCTCTCTCTCTTTTTCTCCTGTCTCCAATTTAACTGTTGGAAGATTCTCAATGTGATACATCTGTGAGTAGGGTAGATGTGATGCTGAGAAGTGGAAATATATTAAAGTTACTGGATTGTGCAGGTAACTGATTAGGAATCCCATCCAAATATTTTTCTTCTCTTTGGCCTGTGCTAAATGCTGAGACAGGGAGAATTTCCCCACATATGCAGAACTACCAAGGCCCTGTTTCTGCTTCTAGTGTTTTGATTCCAGTAGTTAAAATCATGTTAACAAGAACAGCAGTTTCTAAAAGGGAAAAAATCTGTTGAATTCTGTGGCAATGACATTTTCTTCACTGCAATGAGGTGCACCATGCCAGTATGTATAAAACAAGCTGCAAGTGGCAAAGCTCTCATCCATGCTTGCACAAAGGCCAACTTCTAAACCAGCAGCAAATGGTCAAAATGAGATCCTTGTGGCTCAGATCAGAGAAGGTGGCACAGGTTACTAGGGCAGCATGGACAGTATTGAAGGATACTGCATGAATGGAATACATTCAGGAATTTGGTTACTCCTGGGTGGAAAAGAAGCTGGGGAAAGCTTGTAGAAGGTCACTGAGCCATCACATGTGTAATGGGAGTTTTTAGAGGACAGAACTGAGCCCTTTATTATTTTCAAACACAGCACAGAGTTGAACAGGTGGGGCCTGTGCACAAACCAAAGATGCCACAGTGACCTGCTATGATGATCACAGAATCTCTGAATGGGTCAGTTTGGAAGGAACCACTATGGATCATCTGGGTCCCATCCCCCTGCTCAAGCAGGGTCATCCCAGAGCACATGGGACAGGCTTGTGTCCAGATGGTTCTGGAATATCTCCAGTGAGGAAGACTCCACAGCCTCTGTGTGATCTGTCCCAGTGTTTGGTCATTGCACAGTGAAGAATTTTTTCCTCATGTTCAGGTGTAACTTCCCGTGCATCAATTCCTGCCCATTGCCCCTGTCCCATTGCTGGGCACCACCGAGGAGAGCCTGGCCATGCTCTGACCCCTCCCTGCAGGCACTGACAGACACTGATGAGGTCCCCTCTCAGTCACTGAGTGACCCAGCAGAAGTCAGTGATTGTAGGGCCCTGGAGAATGTTAAAAATAGACTCTGAAAATGTTAGGCTTTGTGTTTTGCCAGATCATTGCACCTGCGTAAGCAGTATGATAATTGTTAGATGTGATGATTTTTTAGTAATTAAATATAATTATTGTATAATCATAAGAAGAAGCATGAGAAACTATGTTAAGGGGGCCACGAGAAGCCATGCTTGGCTGAAATCTATGTATACAATAGAACAATATAAGTTCAATAATTAACATGAAAGTTATATAATGATAGAATATAAAAACATGCTCATCTTGAATGTATGGTCGGAGTCAGATTTGGGTTGAATACCCCTGACGCCCAGACCTCTTAATAAAAGCACCGACATATGATCATTTTCATGATTATGTGTTTCTGAACGCTAACATCAGGATCTCCAGGCACTGGGTCTGCCTAGACAATGTGCACAGGACTGCTTTGTGGTTATCTTAACAAGAACTCCCCATTTGGATCCAGTGGCCTGTGCAAGTTCTTCTGTGCATGGCATCTTGGTTATAAGGGCTTTTTGTTTGCCTTTCTAGAGAAGTCTAACCCACCTCACAAAGACAGGCTGTTTCTAGAGAAATGCAGTCAGGGGGAAGTACCAGTGATTCCCTTTCAACTTCATCAGTTAAAAAGAAATTACTGTTTCACATTGCAATGCTTCATCATACCAACCAATCCTCAAAAATAGAGCACCATGTGTGGGATACCTGCTCACCTCAACTGAGAACCTTTAACTGGAGGGGAGGAATTGGGGATGCTGAAGATGAATCTCATAGCAACAAGGGCCAGGGAAGCAGCGCTTGGGAAACTCAGAAGACGGAAAGTGAAACAAGTTGTGGAGGTGCAGTGAAACTGGTGTTGCTCTAGTTGTATTTGCTGACAGACCACTAAATCAATTCACAGTGAATTTGCACTCCCAGCTCATGCATGAGGCAAAGAACCAGGTTCTCATCACCTGAAACCTGTTCCTTAGAAAGTGCCCTGTCCCTGTGGGGATTTTAATATTCACATGTATTCCTGGCATCAGCATGCTTGCCAAAGAAACTGCATTTTCTTGGACAAGCATCTCTTTATAGTCTTCAATACAAATATGGGGGTCAGGTCACTTTGTGTTGGTTCTTTATTCTTTACTCTGCTGCACCATGCACAGACAAAGACAGAAGCAATAACTCTTTGAAGTTATTAAGCAGCATTTTCTCTGGAAATGTTGACTTAGATTTACAGAGATAGGGCAGGGAACCAACAAAAGCTGCCACAAAGCAGAGTGAGCAGCAGGGCTCAGTAAAATAGGAAAAGTTGGGGATAGAAGACTGATACAAAACACTTTTTTTCTCTTTCCC